>NC_069504.1:59354702-59589702 GCF_027579735.1 Bombina bombina | reverse complement strand
GCTGCGCATCACACGTGTATTATGGCTAGCAGTGAAGGGGTCAATTAGGTAGCTTGTAGGGAGCTTGCAGGGTTAATTTTAGCTTTAGTGTAAAAATCAGCCTCCCACCTGAAACATTTTTTGTGCATTTTTTGTTAGCATATTTACATATGCTACTGTGTAGGGATCCCCCTTAGCCCCCAACCTCACTGATCCCCCACTAAACAGCTCTCTAACCCTCCCCCTCTGACTTAATGTGCGCCATCTTGGGTACTGGCAGCTGTCTGCCAGTACCCAGTTTAGTGAAAAAAAGCTTTTTTTTAAATAAAATATGTCCCTTTTCTGTAGTGTAGCTTTCCCCCCCCCCCAAGACCAACCCCCACCCCTTCCAGATCCCTTAGATGGTTTTTAAAATAAAGTTTATTACATTTTTTTTTTACTTTTACTTTTTAACTTTTCTGTAGTGTAGCGGTTCCCACCCGCTCCCGCCCCGTGCACGTGCCCGCCCGCCACCCCCCGTGCACGCGCGCGCGCCCGTGCGCGCCCCCGACGGTCCCGATCCCGATCCCGCCCCCCGTGACGTCACGCGCAACACCGATGGCCGCCCACCCGCCTCCCAATTCGGCTCCCACCCACCAACGATACCGGCCATCGATGTCCGGTGCAGAGAGGGCCACAGAGTGGCTCTCTCTGCATTGGATGGCCATGTATGGTTATTGCAGGATGCCTCCATATCGAGGCATCACTGCAATAACCGGAAAGCAGCTGGAAGCGAGCAGGATCGCTTCCAGCTGCTTTCCACACCGAGGACGTGCAGGGTACGTCCTCAGGCATTAACTGCCTTTTTTTTGAGGACGTCCTCGGTCATTAAGGGGTTAAAGGGCTATTTGTTAATGTTTTTGGACAAATGTGCCAAATATAGAAAAATGTGGTATTTTGTTTTATTCATCCAAAATCTGATACACATGTTAATTAACTATCTTCTCCAGTCTTTCAAAGCCCCCAGCTTATTAGTTATTTTATAAAATATATTCACTAAAGCTTATCACCTAGATTACGAGTTATGCGCACTATAGGAAAATTAACGAAAGCAACAAAAGTTGTGTTATTTAACCCTCTATAGCGCAGCCATTACAGGTTCTCAAACAGCCGCCTTGTGTGTGCGATATTGCTGCATTGAGTTCCATACCACACACAATCCGAGCGCTGTTTTGACGTGCTTGTGTACGCTTTCCCCATAGACATCAATGGGGAGAGCAGGTCAGAAAAAAGCCTAACACCTGAGATTGCGGAGAGAAAATCTCTGTAATGCAGCCCCATTGATGTCTATGGGGGAAAAAAATTACTTTTAAACCTTAAAACACCCTAACATAAACCCCAAGTCTAAACAGCCCTAATCTGCTGCCCCGACATCACCGGAACCTACATAATGTTACTAACCCCAATCTGCCGCTTCCAATATCACTGCCACTATACTAAAGTTATTAACCCCTATTCCCCTGCACCCCAACATCGCCCACACTACAATAAATCTATTAACCCCTATTCTGCCGCTCCCCAACATCGCCACCACTAAATAACGTTATTAACCCCTAAACCTCTGGCCTCCACATCACTACCACTAAATAAACCTATTAACCCTTAAACCGCCAGCCCCCCACATCGCAACAACCTAAATTAAACTATATTAACCCCTAAACCTAACCGTAACCCTAAACCTAAGCCTAACCCTAAAACCCCCTAACTTTAACATAATTAAATTGAGCTAAATTAAACTAAATACTTACCTGTGAAATAAAACCTAAGCTATCTACACTATAACTAATAGTTATAGTGTAGCTAGCTTAGGTTTTATTTTTATTTCACAGGTAAGTTTGTATTTATTTTAACTAGGTAGACTAGTTAGTAAATAGTTATTAACTATTTACTAACTACATAGTTAAAATAAATACAAACTTATCTGTGAAATAAAACCTAAGCTGCCTTACACTAAAACCTAACATTACTAAAAATAAAAAAACCTACCATTATAAAAAATAAATAACACAATAAAAATTATTCCTATTCTAATACCCTTTTTTTTAAAAAAAAATTACACCCCAAAATAAAAAGCCTAATCTTGAATAAACTTCCAAGGGCCCTTAAAAGGGTCTTTTGTAGGGCATTGCCCTAAAGTTAACAGCTCTTTTGCTACAAAACAAAACAAACACCCCCTAACAGTACACAAACCCCCACCCCCCAAACCCACAAAATAAAAATAAAGAAAAACCTAATCTACCCATTGCCCTGAAAAGGGCATTTGTATGGGCATTGCCCTTAAAAGCATTTAGCTCTTTTTCCTGTCCTTAAAAGGGCATTCAGCTCTTTTATGAAATGACCAAGCCCTAATCTAAAAATAAAAACCCACCCCAAAACGAAAAAAAAAATACATTACACAAAATAACAAATTATCAAAAATAATAAAAATTATTTCTATTCTAATACCCATTTTAAAGAAAAAACACCCGGGGGGCGGAGTTTGCCACTGCAAGAGAAGAGTAGTGTTTCTTTGCAGCTCCTGCTAATATAAGCTATATTTATAACGAATTGAGTAATCTGCTCGAAAAGAAACCTTTATATTTCTACTGTGCTTTCAGCTACAGAGACTCAAGCTCTCAAAAACTTTTTATTTTAGAGCAGGAGCTGCGGCGCAAATCTCCTACATGAAGAGGCCCGGATCATCTGATCCTACGGCTTTCCATTTGTATCATGATAGCGAAGTTGGGAGAAACCTAATCTCAGAGGATTAACCATACACTATAGCTTCATATCAGAGATCCGGACCAGTATTCTTCTATAGTTAATTATTCAGATCAGGGCCACGGAACCCCCACCCTCTAACAGGACACATAGGAAGATATCCGGACAACCCAGATTCACTTATAACATACTCTAGGAGTAGCCTACCAGGCCTTCAGATATCCACAATAATATGGGGTCGCTAGATGGTGAGGAAAGTATGATCCTCTCAAATATGGACATCTACTTTGCAGTTACTGAAACAATGAGGATATCTAGAGAGTAGAATATTCACACTAAAGGGTTATTGGAACTAGCTCAGCACCTTAACTAGACACACCTCTGTTTTTTTCTTTTATGTGCTCTCACCTTCTCATAAAACTATCCTACAAAAAACACTTGTTGCAACTTAAAATTGCCAAGACCCTTTTCATCCCCCACTCTCCCTGCCACACTAATATTTTGATTCCATATGATGGATTATCACCACTTATTGCTAGATCTGTCGCAGAGATTTTATTCAACTTCTCATAGCATTAGTCCTACAGCTAGAGTTCTGAGCATATACCCTATAGCACATTTGAAACAGGTGACAGGTTCATTTATAGTCCGATCAGACTATATAGTCGCCCTAGATAAGCTCTAGGACATTTCATGACCCATAAGTCTGAGAAAGAATCTGGAGGGCTCTCCTGGGGGGAAGTTTAATGGTATATAAGCCTGGATATAAGTTTATTATATTGTTAACAGTGTTGATAGTGTCCTCAAATTTATAATAATATCATATTGTTTCATTACTACTATTCTCATCTACAATTAGTAGTCACATCATCTCACTTGTCTCTCGCTACCCCCCCCCTTACTCCCAATCTAGAGCAGCTCTGGCCCGCTGACTCCCCCCCCCCTCAATAATATATCAATATATGCAGGTGTGTACTATACTCATAAAACTTTTACTCCCTAGTCATTATATATTACTGACTACTTTACATTTCTAGGGACGCTTTTTCTCCCATATAGATGGCAAACTTAGGTTTAACTTGCAGGGTATTCAATTATACACACCTGCCCTACTCTTTACCAACAAATATAAAATGAGGTTTCATCTCTATATAGTTAAATTTATATACAGCCAATAATCCAGTTATATTAATAATGGTTTTCCACTATGTATGATACATGCAGTTCATATTACCTCTATATTTCTACATAGAGCATCTTATGTTGGTTTTACTTGGTTTTGTTTTCTTTTCTTAATGACATTAATACCCTGGAAATGACTTGTAAATCCACAATTTTTGGAGCTGCACTTTACTGAGACATATGCCTCAGGTTATCTGCGTATACCCTTCTGTCATGATCCTATATAACTGGATAAACTCTGTTTCCTTTCTTTGTGTATTATGTTTGTACAATACCTCAATAAAAAATTTGAAAAAAAAAAAACACCCTAAAATAAAAAACCTAATCTAGAATAAACTACCAATAGCCCTTAAAAGCGTCTTTAGTAGGGCATTTCCCTAAGTTAAACAGCTCTTTTACCTGAAAACAAATACAAAGACCCACTAACATTACAAACCCCCACCCCCCCAACCCACAAAATAAAAAAAACTATCTAAAAAACCTAATATACCCATTGCCCTGAAAAGGGCATTTGTATGGGCATTGCCCTTAAATGGGCATTTAGCTCTTTTAAGAAAAGCCCAAACCCTAAACTAAAAAAAAAAACCCACCCAAAAAAAACCTTAAAAACACTAACCCTGACGATCCACTTACAGTTTTTGAAGTCCCGCTTGAACGATCTTAATCAAGGCGGAAAATTTCTCATCTAGGCGGCGAAGTCTTCATCCAGGTGGCCTCTTCTATCTTCAGCTAAGCGGCAAAGTCCTCATCCAGGCGGCGAGAAGTCTTCATCCAGGTGGCCTCTTCTATCTTCATCTAGGCGGCATCTTCTATCTTCATCCCGGCGGCGCGGAGCTGATCCATCCTGAAGACATCCAGCATGGAGCATCCTCTTCATACGGACACCGCTGTATACTGAATCTTCAATGCAAGGAACGCGATTCAAAATGGCATCCCTTGCATTCCTATTGGCTGATTTGATTTTATAAATTAAAATTAGCCAATAGGATGAGAGCTACGGAAATCCTATTGGCATTTCAAATCAGCACTCATCCTATTGGCTGATTTAATCATCCAATAGGATTTTAGTGGCTTTCATCCTATTGGCTAATTTGAATTTACAAAATCAAATCAGCCAATAGGAATGCAAGGGACGCCATTTTGAAGTGCATACCTTGCATTAAAGATTCAGTATACGGCGGCGATTGTATGAAGAGGATGCTCCGCGCCAGATGTCTTCAGGATAGATCCGCTCCGCGTCGCTGGGATGAAGATAGAAGATGCCGCCAGGATGAAGCTAGAAGAGGCCGTCTTGATGAAGAGGCCGTCTTGATGAAGACTTCTCGGCGCCTGGATGAGGACTTCGCCGCCTGGATGAAGATAGAAGAGGCCGTCTGGATGAAGACTTCTCGCCACATGGATGAGGACTTCGCTGCCTGGATGAAGATCGTTCAAGTGGGACTTCAAAAACTGTAAATGGATCTTCGGGGGTTAGTCATAGTTTTTTTTAAGAGATTTTTGGGTGGGTTTTTGTTTTTTAGTTTAGGGTTTTGGGCCTTTCTTAAATGAGCTAAATGCCCTTTTCAGTGCAATGCAAAAGAGATAAATGCCCTTTTAAGGGCAATGTCCAAACAGATGCTCTTTTCAGGGCAATGGGTAGCTTAGTTTTTTTTTAGTTAGCTTTTTTATTTTGGGGGGTTGGTTGGGTGGTGGGTTTCACTGTTGGGGGGTCTTTATATATTTTTTTTACAGGTAAAAGAACCGTTTAACTTATTGCAATGCCCTACAAAAGGCCCTTTTAAGGGCTATTGGTAGTTTTTTGTAGGCTAGGGTTTTTTATTTTGGGTGGGCTGTTTTTATTTTGATAGGGCTATTAGATTAGGTGTAATTCTTTTTTTATTTTTGATAATTTAGTTTGTTATTTTTAGTAATTTAGTGTTTGTTACTTTTTTGATTTAGTTTTTTTTTTTTATTAGATACGGCTAGATTACGAGTTTTGCGTTATGAGTGAAAAAGCCTCATAACGCTGCTTTTTCACTACCGCTGCTATTACGAGTCTTGTAGGTATAGCTGTACCGCACACTTTTTTGGCCGTTACGCAACGCAACTACCGCACTTTTTAAAAAGTCCTTTTTCAATGGGACTTCCACAGCGCTGGTATTACGAGTTTGCCTGTCCAGCCAAAAAGTGAGCGGTACAGCCCATAACTACAAGATTCGTACCATAAACAGAAAGTCAGTAGTTATGAGTTTTACGCTACAAAGCTGTACCATAAAACTCATAACTAAAGTGTTATAAAGTAGACTAACACCCATAAACTACCTATTAACCCCTAAACCAAGGCCTTCCCGCATCGCAAACACTAAAATAAATTTATTAACCCCTAATCTACCGCTCTGGACATCGCCGCCACTATAATAAACATATTAACTCCTAAACCGCCGCACTCCTGCATCATAAACACTAGTTAAATATTATTAACCCCTAATCTGCTGCCCCCAATTTCACCACCACTATACTAAAGTTATAAACCCCTAAACCTCTGGCCTCCCACATCACTAACACTAAATAAATATATTAACCCCTTAACCTAAGTCTATCCCTAACACCCCTAACTTAAATATAATTAAAATAAATCTAAATAAAACCTACTATTAATAACTAAATAATTCCTATTTAAGACTAAATATTTACCTGTAAAATAAACCCTAAGCTAGCTACAATATAACTAATAGTTACATTGTAGCTATCTTATGTTTTATTTTTATTTTACAGGTAAGTTTGTATTTATTTTAACTAGGTAGAAATAGTTAGTAAATAGTTATTAACTATTTACTAGCTACCTAGTTAAAATGAATACAAATTTACATGTAAAATAAAACCTAACCTGTCCTACACTAAAACCTAACATTACACTAAAATGAAATTAAATTAAATTAACAAAATACATTTATCTAAATTACAGAAAATAATAAACACTAAATTACACAAAATAAAAAAGAAATGATCAAATATTTAAACTAATTACACCTAATCTAATAGCCCTATCAAAATAAAAAAGCCCCCCCCAAAATAAAAAAACCCTAGTCTACACTAAACTGCCAATGGCCCTTAAAAGGGCCTTTGCGGGGTTATTACCCCAAATAAATCAGCTCTTTTACCTGTAAAAAACATACAAACAACCCCCCAACAGTAAAACCCACCACCCACACAACCAAACGCCCCAAATAAAATCCTATCTAAATAAACCTAAGATCCCCATTGCCCTGAAAAGGGCATTTGGATGGGCATTGCACTTAAAAGGGCATTTAGCTCTTTTTCTGTGCCAAACCCTAATCTAAAAATAAAATCCACCAAATAAACCCTTAAAAATACCTAACACTAACCCCCGAAGATCCACTTACAGTTTTTGAAGACCGGACATCCATCCTCAACGAAGTCGGGAGAAGTCTTCATCCAAGTGGTGAGAAGTCGTCCTCCAGGCGGGCAAAAGTCTTCATCCAGATGGCATCTTTTATCTTTATCCTTCCGATGTGGAGCGGCTCCATCTTCAAGACATCTGGCGCGGAGCATCCTCTTTTTTCGATTCCTCTTGAAGAATGAAGGTTCCTTTAAATGATGTCATCCAAGATGGCATCCCTTGAATTCAGCCAATCGGAATTAAAGGGTAAAAATTCCTATTGGCTGATGCAATCAGCCAATAGGATTGAGCTTGCATTCTATTGGCTGTTCCAATCAGCCAATAGAAAGCAAGCTCAAAACTATTGACTGATTGGATCAGCCAATAGGATTAAAGCTCAATCCTACTGGCTGATTGCATCAGAATTCTATCAGCAAATCGGAATTCAAGGGATGCCATCTTGGATGACGTCATTTAAAGGAACCTTCATTCTTCAAGAGGAATCGAAAGAAGAGGATGGAGCTGCTCTGCGTCGGAAAGATGAAGATAGAAGATGCCGCCTGGAGGATGACTTCTTGCCGCTTAGATGAAGACTTCTCCCGGCTTCGTTGATGACTTCTTGCCGCTTGGATGAAGACCTCTCCCGGCTTCGTTGAGGATGGATGTCCGGTCTTCAAAAACTGTAAGTGAATCTTCGGGAGTTAGTGTTAGGATTTTTTAAGGGTTTATTGGGTGGGTTTTATTTTTAGATTAGAGTTTGGGCACAGAAAAAGAGCTAAATGCCCTTTTAAGGGCAATGCCCATACAAATGCCCTTTTCAGGGCAATGGGGAGCTTAGGTTTATTTAGATAGGATTTTATTTGGGGGGTTTGGTTGTGTGGGTGGTGGGTTTTACTGTTGGGGGGTTGTTTGTATTTTTTTTTACAGGTAAAGAGCTGATTTCTTTGGGACAATGCCCCGCAAACGGCCCTTTTAAGGGCTATTGGCAGTTTAGTGTAGGCGTGGGGGGACTTTTTATATTTTGATAGGGCTATTAGATTAGGTGTAATTAGTTAAAATATTTGATCATTTCTTTTTTATTTTGTGTAATTTAGTGTTTATTTTTTTGTAATTTAGTTAATTGTATTTCATTAATGTCATTTATTAAAATTTTAGTGTAATGTTAGGTTTTAGTGTAAGGTAGCTTAGGTTTTATTTCACAGGTAAGTTTGTATTTATTTTAACTAGGTAGCTAGTAAATAGTTAATAACTATATACTAACTAGTCTACCTAGTTAAAATAAATACAAACTTAGCTGTGAAATAAAAATAAAACCTAAGATAGATACAATGTAACTATAAGTTATATTGTAGCTAGCTTAGGGTTTATTTTACAGGTATTTAGTCTTAAATAGGAATTATTTAGTTATTAATAGTGGGTTTTATTTAGATTTATTTTAATTATATTAAAGTTAGGGGTGTTAGGATTAGGTTTAGACTTAGGTTTAGGGGTTAATATATTTATTTAGTTTTAGTGATGTGGGAGGCCAGAGGTATAGGGATTAATAAATTTAGTTTAGTGGCGGCGACGATGTTGGGGGCGGCAGATTAGGGGTTAATAAATTTATGTAGGTGGCGGCGACGTTGGGGATGGCAGATTAGGAGTTATTAAATTTATGTAGGTGGCAGCGACATTGGGGGGTGGCAGATTAGGGGTTAATTAGTGTAGGTAGGTGGCAGCGATGTTGGGGGCGGCAGATTAGGGGTTAATAAGTAATGTAGGTGGCAGCGATGTCGGGGGCGGCAGATTAGGGGTTAATAAGTGTAATGTAGGTGGCGTCGATGTCGGGGTCGGCAGATTAGAGGTGTTTAGACTCGTGGTTTATGTTAGGGTGTTAGGTTTAAACATAAATTTTATTTCCCCATAGGAATCAATGGGGCTGCGTTACGGAGCTTTACGCTCCTCTATTGCAGGTGTTAGGCTTTTTTTCGCTGGTTCTCCCCATTGATGTCTATGGGGAAATCGTGCACGAGCACGTAAAACCAGCTCAAAGCAGTGCTGGTATTTGTGTGCGGTATGGAGCTCAATGCTGCCATATTGCGTGCTAATGCTGGGTTTTTGCAAACCTGTAATAGCAACGTATTAAAGGTGAGTGGTGGAAATAAATTGCAATTTATTACCGAGCCGCTCATAACGCAAAACTCGTAATGTGGCCGATAGTTTGTAATTTTTATAGTAGTGTTAGGATTTTTTTAATGTGTATTTTAGTTTTATTTAATTGGTAGTTAGTTTAATATTAGTTAAATAGTTATATTAGTTTAATTGTTAGTTTAAACTTAGTTATTTTAATTTGAGATAGGGAAATTATAATTTTAATATAAAGTAAGGGGGGCGTTAGGTTTAGGGGTTACTAGTTTGTAATTAGTTTATTGCGATGTGGGGGATTTCGGTTTAGGGGTTAATAGTTTAATTTAGTATATTTCATTGTAGGGGCTTGTGGTTTAGGGGTTAATAGGTTTATTATAGTGGCGGCAGTGTAGGGCTTAATAACTTTAATATAGTGGGGGCGATGTGGGCGGATGGCAGATAAGGGGTTGATAACTTAAAAATAGTATTTGCAAAGTGGGAGGGCCTTGGTTTAGGGGTTAATAGGTAGTTTATTGGTGTTTAGTGTACTTTGTAACACTTTAGTTATGAGTTTTATCATGTAATAGTTTTGTTGCTTAAAACTCATAACTACTGCTCTCAGATGGCGATATGGATCTTGTCGGTATAGGCTGGAACAAAAGTTTTTTAGCCTCACCGCAAAACACGTAATGGCAGCGCTATGGAAGTCTCATGAAAAAACTTAGGCCTAGATTTAGAGTTGTGCGGTAGCCGTCAAAACCAGCGTTAGAGGCTCCTAACGCTGGTTTTAACCGCCCGCTGGTATTTGGAGTCAGTCAGGAAAGGGTCTAACGCTCACTTTGCAGCCGCGACTTTTACTGCAGATCCCCCTACGCCATTTGCGTATCCTATCTTTTCAATGGGATCTTTCTAACGCCGGTATTTAGAGTCGTGGCTGAAGTGAGCGTTAGAAATCTAACAACAAAACTCCAGCCGCAGAAAAAAGTCAGTAGTTAAGAGCTTTCTAGGCTAACGCCGGTTTATAGAGCTCTTAACTACTGTGCTCTAAAGTACGCTAACACCCATAAACTACCTATGTACCCCTAAACCGAGGTCCCCCCACATCGCCGCCACTCTATTAAAAATTTATAACCCCTAATCTGCCGCTCCGTACACCGCCGCCAGCTATGTTATCCCTATGTACCCCTAATCTGCTGCCCCTAACATCGCCGACCACTATGTTATATTTATTAACCCCTAATCTGCCGCTATCGCTGACCCCTGCATATTATTATTAACCCCTAATCTGCCGCTCCGTACACCGCCGCCAGCTACGTTATCCCTATGTACCCCTAATCTGCTGCCCCTAACATCGCCGACCACTATGTTATATTTATTAACCCCTAATCTGCCGCCCCCGCTATCGCTGACCCCTGCATATTATTATTAACCCCTAATCTGCCGCTCCGTACACCGCCGCCAGCTACGTTATCCCTATGTACCCCTAATCTGCTGCCCCTTACACCGCCGAACCCTATATTATATTTATTAACCCCTAATCTACCCCCACAACGTCGCCTCCACCTACCTACAATAATTAACCCCTAATCTGCCGGATCTCACCGCTACTATAATAAATGTATAAACCCCTAAAGCTAAGTCTAACTCTAACCCTAACACCCCCCTAACTTAAATATAATTTAAATCTAACGAAATAAATGAACTATTATTAAATAAATAATATTATTAAATAAATTATTCCTATTTAAAGCTAAATACTTACCTGTAAAATAAACCCTAATATAGCTGCAATATAAATTATAATTATATTATAGCTATTTTATGATTAATATTTATTTTACAGGCAACTTTGTAATTATATTAACCAGGTACAATAGCTATTAAATAGTTAATAACTATTTAATAGTTACCTAGTTAAAATAATTACAAAATTACCTGTAAAATAAATCCTAACCTAAGTTACAATTAAACCTAACACTACACTATCAATAAATTAATTAAATACAATACCTACAATTATCTACAATTAAACCTAACACTACACTATCAATAAATTAATTAAATACAATACCTACAATTATCTACAATTAAACCTAACACTACACTATCAATAAATTAATTAAATACAATACCTACAATTATCTACAATTAAACCTAACACTATACTATCAATAAATTAATTAAATACAATACCTACAAATAAATAAAATGAAATAAACTAACTAAAGTACAAAAAATAAAAAAGAACTGTTACAAAAAATAAAAAAATATTTACAAACATTAGAAAAATATTACAACAATTTTAAACTAATTACACCTACTCTAAGCCCCCTAATAAAATAACAAAGACCCCCAAAATAAAAAAATGCCCTACCCTATTCTAAATTAAAAAAGTTCAAAGCTCTTTTACCTTACCAGCCCTGAAAAGGGCCATTTGCGGGGCATGCCCCAAATAATTCAGCTCTTTTGCCTGTAAAAGAAAAATACAACCCCCCAAACATTAAAACCCACCACCCACATACCCCTAATCTAATCCAAACCCCCCTTAAAAAAACCTAACACTAAGCCCCTGAAGATCTTCCTACCTTATCTTCACCATGCCAGGTTCACCGATCCGTCCACCGAAGTCTTGATCCAAGCCCCCGAAATCTTGATCCAAGCCCAAGCGGGGGCTGAAGAGTGACGTCCATCCTCCGGCTGAAGTCTTAATCCAAGCAGGCAGGAGAGGACATCCGGACTGGCAAACATCTTCATCCAAGCCGCATCTTCTATGTTCTTCAATCCGATGACGACCGGCTGATCTTCAAGACCTCCAGCGCGGATCCATCCATCTTCACCGACGACTTCCCGACGAATGACGGTTCCTTTAAGGGACGTCATCCAAGATGGCGTCCCTCAAATTCCGATTGGCTGATAGGATTCTATCAGCCAATCGGAATTAAGGTAGGAAAATTCTGATTGGCTGATGGAATCAGCCAATCAGATTCAAGTTCAATCCGATTGGCTGATCCGATCAGCCAATCAGATTGAGCTCGCATTCTATTGGCTGATCGGAACAGCCAATAGAATGCGATCTCAATCTGATTGGCTGATTGGATCAGCCAATCGGATTGAACTTGAATCTGATTGGCTGATTCCATCAGCCAATCAGAATTTTCCTACCTTAATTCTGATTGGCTGATAGAATCCTATCAGCCAATCAGAATTTGAGGGACGCCATCTTGGATGACGTCCCTTAAAGGAACCGTCATTCGTCGGGAAGTCGTCGGTGAAGATGGATGGATCCGCGCTGGAGGTCTTGAAGATCAGCCTCATCATCGGATTGAAGAACATAGAAGATGTGGCTTGGATGAAGATGTTTGCCGGTCCGGATGTCCTCTTCTGCCCGCTTGGATCAAGACTTCAGCCGGAGGATGGACGTCACTCTTCAGCCCCCGCTTGGGCTTGGATCAAGATTTCGGAGGCTTGGATCAAGACTTCGGTGGACGGATCGGTGAACCTGGCATGGTGAAGATAAGGTAGGAAGATCTTCAGGGGCTTAGTGTTAGGTTTATTTAAGGGGGGTTTGGGTTAGATTAGGGGTATGTGGGGGGTGGGTTGTAATGTTGGGGGGGGGTATTGTATGTTTTTTTTTACAGGCAAAAGAGCTGAATTATTTGGGGCATGCCCCGCAAATGGCCCTTTTCAGGGCTGGTAAGGTAAAAGAGCTTTGAACTTTTTTAATTTAGAATAGGGTAGGGCATTTTTTTATTTTGGGGGTCTTTGTTATTTTATTAGGGGGCTTAGAGTGGGTGTAATTAGTTTAAAATTGTTGTAATATTTTTCTAATGTTTGTAAATATTTTTTTATTTTTTGTAACTTAGTTCTTTTTTATTTTTTGTACTTTAGTTAGTTTATTTAATTGTATTTATTTGTAGGTATTGTATTTAATTAATTTATTGATATTGTAGTGTTAGGTTTAATTGTAGATAATTGTAGGTATTGTATTTAATTAATTTATTGATAGTGTAGTGTTAGGTTTAATTGTAACTTAGGTTAGGATTTATTTTACAGGTAATTTTGTAATTATTTTAACTATTTTAGCTATTAAATAGTTATTAACTATTTAATAGCTATTGTACCTGGTTAAAATAAATACAAAGTTGCCTGTAAAATAAATATTAATCCTAAAATAGCTACAATATAATTATAATTTATATTGTAGCTATATTAGGGTTTATTTTACAGGTAAGTATTTAGCTTTAAATAGGAATAAGTTATTTAATAAGAGTTAATTTATTTTGTTAGATTTAAATTATATTTAACTTAGGGGGGTGTTAGGGTTAGGGTTAGACTTAGCTTTAGGGGTTAATACATTTATTATAGTAGCGGTGAGATCCGGTCGGCAGATTAGGGGTTAATAATTGTAGGTAGGTGGAGGCGACGTTGGGGGCGTCAGATTAGGGGTTAATAAATATAATATAGGGGTCGGCGGTGTTGGGGCAGCAGATTAGGGGTACATAGGGATAATGTAGGTTGCGGCGGTGTACGGAGCGGTAGATTAGGGGTTAATAATAATATGCAGGGGTCAGCGATAGCGGGGCAGCAGATTAGGGGTTAATAAATATAACATAGTGGTCGGCGATGGTTAGGGGCAGCAGATTAGGGGTACATAGGGATAATGTAGGTTGCGGCGGTGTACGGAGCAGCAGATTAGGGTTAATAATAATATGCAGGGGTCAGCGATAGCGGGGGCGGCAGATTAGGGGTTAATAAGTGTAAGGTTATGGGTGTTTAGACTCGGGGTACATGTTAGGGTGTTAGGTGCAGACTTAGGAAGTTTTTCCCCATAGGAAACAATGTAGCTGCGTTAGGAGCTGAACGCTGCTTTTTTGCAGGTGTTAGGTTTTTTTTCAGCTCAAACAGCCCCATTGTTTCCTATGGGGGAATCGTGCACAAGCACGTTTTTGAAGCTGGCCGCGTCCGTAAGCAACGCTGGTATTGAGAGTTGCAGTGGCGGTAAATTATGCTCTACGCTCCCTTTTTGGAGCCTAACGCAGCCATTCTTTGAACTCTAAATACCAGCGGTATTTAAAAGGTGCGGGAGAAAAAAAGCCAGCGTAGCTAACGCACCCCTTTGGCCGCAGAACTCTAAATCTAGCCGATAATTTTTACGAGTGCGAGACTGACGTTGCGTTACAGGCTAAAAGGCTTGCGGTACGCTATACCGACAAGACTTGTAATGGCTGCAGTGCTGTTTTAACGCTGAAATTACCATTTTTTCAACATTAAAACACCAACGCACAACTCGTAATCTAGGTATTTGTTAGTAAATGGAGTTGCCACTATGGTTACCTTCCAGACAGGGCTTTACAGGCATTCAGTGGTGCGTCCAGCAATCAATAAATGGGGGCCTAATAGGTGGGGGGGGTAGTATGTGGTATATGGGCAAAGCAACTGTAGATGGGGCTTGGACAGAGCTGGACAGTCTGTGGGTGATTAATAATATGTCTGCACCATCTTGGGCATGGTTTAAACTGTGAGGGCCTGTTTTGACCATCTGCTCAGCAAAACAGGTGCAATCTTAAAGATTAGGGATGTCATAAATCCTCCACTGTTGGCAAGACCAGTATAATATTCAGGTTCGTGTAGATAATAAAGAGTTCCACAAGGTCTTGATATGATGAAGCTAGTGTGTGATAATCTAATTATAAACAAATGATCATTTAACATCAGTCCTAGCAGCTTTAGTTTATCAGTTTTCTTGTATAATTATTTATGCAAATGCATGTACAATTAACGTGACTCCTAATTTTAGGGTTTAGGTCAATTTAGATAATAAATAAAATAGAAGAACATAAAATATATAAATAAAAGGTCCTGGAATAATTATTTATAAAAATTAGGGTTGCACCGATACCGATACTAGTATCGGTATCGGTGCCGATACCAAGTATTTGCATGAGTACTTGTACTCGTGCAAATGCACCGATACTTAAACCGATACCTCCAATTCCTACCCATATGCCATCTTGTGGCGTTTTTCAAACTGTATGTTCCCATTCCATTTTAAGCTGGAGTGGAGACTTAACTAAAAATTGTTCACTTCTGTTCTGCCAATACAAATTGCTGTTATTTGTATTATTTTACGTCCGAGCAGTGCTTTAAAAGCTGCTAGTTTACAGCTGGAAGCCTCTCATCATGCACAATTATGCTCAAAATATACTGTACTCTGAGGAACACCCTTAACCAGGGCTTGACTGGGAATAAAAAGCAGCCCTGGGAAAATATGAAGACCAGCCCTATTTTCTGTTGAGTCAGTAGAATACAAATGCCCCATTTTTCTCAAAGGGGATTACTGGGATACTCCTTCCCCAATATTATTTTCAGAATTAAATTATACGACTTTGTATTAAGTACAAGTGTCAGATTTATCAGTTATATAGGCACCCTACAACCCAATTGCATCCAGTAATCGCCCCTTTAAATTGTAGCTTTCCAGTCCCAGCTGCTGCAGCTGTTATTTATTGTTGTTATTATTTATATATGTTATTGTAATAATTTTTATAAACAAGTTCTATCAACTTTGTGACAACAAGCACATAAAACTGTTTTATTATTTCATAATTCCTTTTGAGATACAGTTCATAATTATAAAGAAGCGATCTTAAATCATTAGTCTGTATTGTGCTTGGTAAACTGTCATGAAATTAAAAAAGTATCGGTAATTGGTATCGGTGAGTATTTGAAAATAAGTATCGGTACTTGTACTCGGTCTAAAAAAAATGGTATTGGTGCAACCCTAATAAAAATGCTAATCAGCAAGAATGCTATAATATATATTAGGGATGTGCAAATATTTGTCATTGCTGAAAATGGCCACAGTCTGGGGCATATAGCTAATTTCTGCACCATATGTATTAGAGAAACAGTGCGACACACAAATATCTGTATTTGCACAGAAAGTTGTGTGTTTTACTCTAATACATCATGTGCCGTAATGTACTGAATGCCGCCGACCTTGGCTATTTTTAGCGTTTGTTTCACTAAAAATGCTAAATATCTCCACAAAACCTTAATATATATATATATCCTTATATATAAATATAAGGGTGCAGGGGAAACGGCACACGCCAACGGTTACATCCACCTGGTGCTCTGCTAGGAACCAAGTATCCAGAGAATAAGTAATCCCCATGCCCGGCATCAGCGAAAAGGAGATACCCAAATAAAGCAGGCAAAGCACCGGAGTATATTACAAAAAGCCTTTATGTAATGACAAAAAGACAAGGGCCTTAACCCATAATCATGACATTTTGGCTCTCACGGGAGCCTTTTTCAAATGGAGGCCGTGAAGACATATATAAATATATATATATATTATTTGTAACAGTGTTGATGTGATGCAGGAGAGGATAAATTGAGATGGAATATAAATATAAAAGGAATGGCAATAATAATTGGGATCTATATCAACATCATAAAGTACAAACTTTGAGAAAGTAAAATCCAAAAGGATTCAATGACTACTGATTGTAACTAAAGGACTTGGGGGTTATTATTTTGAATAATCTGAAATGTAGTAAACATTGTAGTACTACAGCAAGTAAGGCCAGTAGTGTGCTTGGTTGTATAGGTAGAGGTATATTCAGCAGGAATAGTAAGGTTCTTATGTAATTTTACAGATCACTAGTTAGGTCTTATGTTGAATACTGTGTGCAGTTCTGGAGGTTATATGTCCAAATAAACTGGAATTTTTTTAAGGAGGAAACTGAAAAAAATGGTACATGAACTAAAAATAAAACGTACAAAGAAAGACTTAAATATAGAAAGGGAAAATGTGATAGGATGGAAATGTTTTTATATATTAATGGACTTAATAAAGATGAAGATTAAATGTTTTTTACAAACGATCAACATCAAAACAAGGGGTCATGATCTTAATGGTAGATCAGGAGTCATTTTCTGAAGAACTTCTTCGTAGTAGGCTCAGGTTAAGATTCTTAGAATAAACTTCCATTAGAGGTGGTAAAGAAAAACCCTGTGGAGGGCTTCAAGAATGACTGAGATAAGCATGAAGCAACCCTACAAACTAATTAAGCTTATACTTTATAGGAAATGGAGACTTGATGGGTGTATACTCCAGACATCCCAAGTCTCCCGGAAGCTCCCGGAGTCTCCCGCATTGAAATAGCTGCTCCCTGGTTGCCCGCCAAATCAATTGGACTATCCCAGAAGTTCAACCTACGGCAACTAACCAATATAATTATGGTAATTTCTTCAACTAGTAACAGAGTGTGCATAACGTTTTTTTTTTTTATGTGATGACATCACACAAAACAAACCGTTATGCACACTCTGTTACTAGCCAGTATCTGGTTTGTTTTGGTCTGTGCGATCACTTGTTGGTCCTTTCCGTTCAGCAGATTGGCTCAATAACTGCTGACTGCTTCATTTGTGTTCACCTGTGTAAATGCTGGTAACCACCTGGTAGTCAGATCATAACACAGAGGATTGAAGTAAGTGAGTGGCCGTTAAGAGGTCAGGTGGCTGTGGAGCAACCTATGCCTGTAACAGAGGGGAGGGTGTCTTGTAATGGTAAGAGAAAGGTAATCTAAAAAATGTTGTTTTGTAGATCAGCGTTACAATTTCTGCCATGAGCTGTACAAAGTGTGTGAACAAGTGAACAAGTGCACCTGGTGCACGAAACATGTCTGCATGGGGATCTGCTCACTTGCCTGATTGCTAGAGTCACTGCTGGCTCTGTATAGGACATCCGGGTCTTGTCCTTTTTAATTTATGGAATAAAGTTCGTTTTTATTATATACCCTGCTGCCTGGAACTTTATCTTTGTGCTGACAGCACTTTCAAAGCAACTATCCTTTCTATCAGAGCGCCATCTCTGTATTTTGCATTCTATCTCCGTTTGGGGCGTGTGTGGCAGACACGCCTGAAGTGGCAGCCTTTCTGATTGGATCTCAACAGGGGTGTGTCCCCCGCCCACTCTCCATTGTGCCGGGCTCCGTTCACTACACAGGACTGCGGGAGGAGCGCAGACAACACATTGAACCGTCTATACTTTGGATAACATTATATGTATGTATACAATATATATATATATATATATATATATATATATATATATATATATATATATATATATAATATACATGTATTATATAAAAAATAAATAAAAAAATGATATATATAATTTGGTCAGGTAACAATTTAAAGCAACATTAAACCACTATTTTTTGGGGGGGCAGAAGAGGCTGAAAAGGGCTTTTCATACATTGACCCCATCTGTGCCTTATGGAAAATGATCCATTAATATTTCAATTGATTTCAATACTGACAAAAGAATCTGTAATTCTCTATATTACACAAGCTTTCTAGTCACTCTGGTAATAACAGGGTAACGTACAGCTGTTGGATCAGCTAATCCTGTCCCAAAGAAAAACAATCAAGACAAATCTGAGCTCTAAATATTCAATGATATGTAAATGACCTTGTTAATGATTAATATTTGCATATTAGTTCTGGCCTTGGGCACTCTTAAGAGACCACTTATTTTCTATAGTTAACATTTGCAATATCACATGGGATGAATAAAATATTTCTTTAATCATTAATATGCGTTTACAAACAATATTCAACAACATTTCAGCCTTCATCTAATACAAACTGGATGCAATTAATTATATTCTGAAGCTAAATGATATTTTTTGCCATGTTTATTTTACACTATATACATAAGTAATTTGCTATATTACACTGTACTGTACAATTTTTAATATCCTAATTTCTTTTCACATCTGGAGATAGATGTCCATTTATTATACATCTTAAAGGGGCATTTAAAGGAAAATGTACTTACCCATAAAGGGCTAGATTACGAGAGGTGCGCTAACTGTTGCGTGCGAGCGATACAAGTTTTATCGTGGCTCTTTGAGCATGTTGGAAGTAACACGCTTATAACAAGTTGGAAGTAAATGCATTTGCTTGAGCACAATTAAATTGAATGCGTGTCAGGTTGGTGTGACTTCAGAGCTCTGATTAACTGTTAACCGAGACAAAAAATGTGCTGCAAAAAACATAAATACATTGAAAGTTCAGTTACACTCACAATAACAGTGTCTGATAAGAAAAATATAAATAAATATTGCATTAAAAAGTCGTAAGGGCTGAAAGATATGAGGTCTCAGGTGTCAGAACAAATGGCAAGCACTTTAACATAGAGATATATGTTATATATATACACACACATGTCTAAAGATGTAGATGTATATTTATAGCACACAGAGAAAGTCCGGCACTCACTTAGCAAAAATGGAAGAATTAGTTACTGCATCTGGCCAAGTGGGACAAGCTCAGTACCACGTCAAGGTCTTTTCCAAAACCTGAGTCCCTAAACAGCTACACAATGCAAGCTCTTAATCCAACAAACTGGGAACAAGTGAAGGGTGTACAGGCATGTAATCACCCTATATATATATACAAAACACAGAAGGGGACTGCACTCTTAGACCGGACTGGGTACACATCCCATGACCCTGCAACATGCACAGCCCTGGGTGCACAATAACACTCTCAGGAAGCTGCACTGTCCCCAAAGTCACAGGCAGTTAACCCCAGACAGGTCTGGATGCAAGGCCCATAGGGAAAATTACAAAACAAATTAATACAACACACAGAGAAAGTCCAGCACTCACTTACAAGCTCTCAGATAAGATTAAAAGCAGCAATGGAAGAGTTAGTTACCACATCTGGCCAAATGGGACAAGCTCACATAACATAACATAGAGATATATGTTATATATATACACACACATGTCTAAAGATGTAGATGTATATTTATAGCACACAGAGAAAGTCCGGCACTCACTTAGCAAAAATGGAAGAATTAGTTACTGCATCTGGCCAAGTGGGACAAGCTCAGTACCACGTCAAGGTCTCTTCCAAAACCTGAGTCCCTAAACAGCCACACAATGCAAGCTCTCAATCCAACAAACTGGGAACAAGTGAAGGGTGCACAGGCATGTAATCACCCTATATATATATATATATACAAAACACAGAAGGGGACTGCACTCTCAGACCGGACTGGGTACACATCCCATGACCCTGCAACATGCACAGCCCTGGGTGCACAATGGTGTTTTGTATATGTCTAGGGTGATTACATAAGCCTGTGCACCCTTCACTTGTTCCCAGCTTGTTGGATTGAGAGCTTGCATTGTGTGGCTGTTTAAGGACTCAGGTTTTGGAAGAGACCTTGATGTGGTACCTGAGCTTGTCCCATTTGGCCAGATGCGGTAACTAACTCTTCTATTTTTGCTTTTAATCTTAGCTGAGAGCTTGTAAGTGAGTGCTGGACTTTATCTGTGTGCTGTATTAATTTGTTTTGTAATTTTCCCTATGGGCCTTGTACCAAGACCTGTCTGGGGTTAACTGCCTGTGACTCTGGGGACAGTGCAGCTTCCTGAGAGTGCTATTGTGCATCCAGGGCTGTGCATGTTGCAGGGTCATGGGATGTGCATCCAGTCCGGTCTGAGAGTGCAGTCCCCTTCCGTGTTGTGTATATATATATATATATATATATATATATATATATATATATATATGTTTTTACGTGTGTACGTATGTATTTATGCATTTATATGTATTTATATGTGTATATATGTATTTGCAGACATATATACATATATAAACACATACAAACATATGTATAAATATATAGGCATATATATGTGCATTGGAGCCCCTTGAAGTCAAAAAGCTGAAAACATGAAAATGTATATTTATGCAATATTCATATTTAATACACTGTGTATGTTCTGTAAATATTTCACATTCAAATTTATGTGTAATATTTATATTTCATGTCGGGTTAGCGCACTTGATTAAACGTGATTGGGTTTGCCAACAAGTAAGGGTATTAGGTTTTTTTACACTTGAAGTCTAAGGGGAAAATGTTAATGCATCTGAAGTACATCTTTTTGCGTGCATCAGGTTAGTGCTCGTGCGCAAACTTTTTACTTTTGACTTACAATACACACGCTACTTGACGGGTGCAAAAGGTTTACTTCTAGCGAATTTAAAGAGAAAGCTTGATCACTATTTTTCCCTCCACGCATAATCCAGCCCAAAATTGTTAATTATGTTTAGTAAGAATAATAATAAGGATCTCATTTACAACATTCCCTAAAAATAAACAATAGCAAATGGTATTTAAAGGACGATTAAAAACAGTAGAATTGCATAATAAAACTACAACTTAATAACACTTAGGGCTCAAAGATCTAAAGGTCTCTGAGTTGGCGAGATTAATAAGAATGTTTATCAGTACCTTTATTTTTGGAATTAAATAAAGCTACTCTTTAACCTGAAAACAGGGTGTCTCGCTAAGGGGCATATACTGCATACATTACATAAGTGCACAAAAAAAGCGCAGTTTAAAAATCTTACAAAAGGAATAATTAAACCAAACGTAAAAGTTATTTGTAAATTACACAGGTATAAATCGTATTAAATATGCACAGCATAAATAGTAATTTAAGTGCACTGGATGTGCAAAATACAAATAGAAATTCATACTTATAAGTACAAAATACAATACGTAATTGTTTTTTTATTGTATAATGGGCTGAACATATCTTTCCTTAGGCATATATGAAATTGTCTCTCATATCCCAGAGCAATTCTCTAAACATTTTCACCCTACAGATCTCACAGTTTTTTCTGGCAAATTCAAAGGTGACAAGCTTTTATCAAAATACTACAAACACTAATTAGTAATTTGATTCGTATAAGGTATAATATTTAAACAAACGCCGGTTTCTCCCTGTTTACTTTGTTCTCCATTGCAGAATTGTACATAGCAGAGAGCTCTCCTTATTTATATGACATCTAGCAGGGACAGCTCCTTTTTTTAGATAATTCCATAAGGGCGGCCCTTATGAGTGTCGGTGTGGAAAACCACATGAGGCTCGGCAAAGTTTTTATAATCAGGCCCTTAATCTGGATATTTAAATGAGCATTAGATTCTTTTTGACAAATTTAACATTTTAGTTTACAGTTTTTGGTTACTCACAGCAAAGTTGACATTAAAATAAACTCATTGCTAATAATGCATTCTAGATCTCTCTCTAGCTGACTGACGCCACGGTAATACTTCTATCACATTCACACTTACACAAAGGAAAAGCCAGCTAATTGCGGATCACATGTTCCGCTGTCATGATGACATATTGAACTACTTGACAGTTACATGTTCCGCTGTCATGATGAAGCATTGAACCGTATATGTGTCGCTGAAATACTGTTTGGTTTATCCATGTGTTCTTATACGTATACGTTGAACTCTTGCACATACTCAGTAGGAGCTGGTGCCTCAGACGATGCGCATAATAAAAAATGGAAAGCCTCTTAAAACTGCATGCTGTATCAAAAAAATAATAGTTTAATTTAGTCTTTAGTTCCTCTTTTTAAATAATTAAAAGAAAACATTTATATTGTATGCACATATACTGCACTCTCACCTCACTACCTGTCCCCTTGACCCTATCCCCTCACAGCTACTTCCCTCCCTCTCTCCTACCCTTACCCCTATACTCACACACATTTTCAACCTCTCCCTCAGCACCGGTGTATTTCCCTCATCTCTGAAACATGCACTGGTCACACCTATCCTCAAAAAACCTTCCCTTGATCCAACCTCCCCATACAACAACCGCCCTATTTCCCTCCTCCCTCTTGCCTCAAAGCTTCTCGAAAAACTAGTATATACACGGCCACGCCTATCCCATTTCCTTACATTAAACTCCCTCCTTGACCCACTTCAATCTGGATTTCGTACCCATCACTCCACAGAGACAGTAATCGTTAAGATTAACAATGACCTACTTACAGCAAAATCAAAAGGCCACTTCTCTCTGCTGCCACTTCTCTCTGCTTATCCTCCTTGATCTGTCCGCAGCCTTTGATACTGTTGACCACTCTCTTTTGCTCCAAACCCTCCAATCCTTCGGAATCTGTGACACAGCCCTCTTGTGGTTCTCTTCCTACCTGTCAAACCATACCTTTAGTGTAGCCTTCTCTGGGACCTCCTCTGCCCCGTCACCACTTTCTGCTGGGGTACCGCAAGGATCTGTCCTTGGTCCCCTTCTCTTCTCAATCTACACGTCATCATTAGGTTCCCTAATAAAGTCCTGCGGTGTAACTTGTGTCACTAACTGTCTTGCTCACATCTCTTCCTGGATGTCCTCTCACTACCTCAAACTAAATCCCTCCAAAACTGAGCTCCTTATTTCCCCCCCTTCTTCCAAAATCTTCGTCCCCAATCTCTCTATAACTGTCGACAACTCCATCATTACCCCTACCCCACATGCCCGATGTCTCTGGGTCACATTTGACTCAGATCTTTCTTTCACTCCTCACATTTAATCCTTGGCTAAAGCCAGCCGCTTTCACCATAAAAACATCTCTAAAAAAGATATTTCATTACACAAGACAAAACTAAGTTTTTAATCCACTCTCTCATCCTTTCCTGCCTTGATTACTGCAACTCTGTCCTCTCTGATCTCCCCAGCTGCCGCCTAGCTCCTTTACAATTCATAATGAATGTCTCTGACAGGCTCATCTTCCTTACACGTCGCTCTTCATCTGCTGCACCTCTCTGCCAATCCCTTCACTGGTTTCCTCTTGCATCTAGGAGTAAACACAAAATTCTCACTCTGACATACAAAGCCCTCAACTACACTGCTACCCCCTATATCTCAGACATTGGCATCTATTTATCAAGCCGTCAACTTACTTGCATTCAACGGCACCAATACGCTCGCCTAAGATCATCTAACATCACTGCCGCGGACCTGAATACGTTCTCCAAAATTATCAAAAAAGCTGTCAAAAAGCCGCGCACCAAGTACGGGGCAATGAGCAGCAGATTTTTGTTAACTGACAGTCATCGATTTTGCTGCTCTTCGGCTTTTTCACAGCTTTCTTGGTACCCTGTCACTAAACACCCACACTATACTATACTGTTTACCCCCTATACCGCCACTCCCGGAGCCCACCGCAACTCTAATAAATGTATTAACCCCTAAACCGCCGCAACTAAATAAAGTGTTTAACCCATAAACCGCCGCTCCCGGAGCCCATCGCCACCTACATTATACTTATTAACCCCTAATCTGCCGAACCCTACACCACCGCCACCTACATTATACTTATTAACCCCTAATCTGCCAACCTACTACACCGCCGCCATCTACATTATACTTATTAACCCCTAATCTGCCGCCCCCTACACCGCCGCCACCTACATTATACTTATTAACCCCTAATCTGCCGCCCCCTACACTGCCGCCACCTACATTATATTTATTAACCCCTACTCTGCCCCCCTACACCGCCGCCACCTACCTACATTTATTAACCCATAATCTGCTGCCCCCAACGTCGCCGCCACTATATTAAATTTATTAACCCCTAAACCTAAGTCTAACCTAACCCTAACATCCCCTAACTTAAATATAATTTAAATAAATCTAAATAAATATTCCTAGCATTAAATAAATTATTCCTATTTAAAACTAAATACTTACCTATAAAATAAACCCTAAGATAGCTACAATATAACTAAAAGCTACATTGTAGCTATCTTAGGGTTTATTTTTATTTTACAAGCAAGTTTATATTTATTTTAACTAGGTACAATAGTTATTAAAAAGTTATTAACTATTTAATAACTTCCTAGTTAAAATAAATCCAAATATACCTGTAAAATAAAACCTAACCTAATGTACAATTACACCTAACACTACACTATAATTAAATAAATTCCCTAAACTAAATACAATTAAACACAATTAAATAAAATTATCTAAAGTACAAAAAAAACAAACACTAAATTACAGAAAATAATAAAATTACAAGATCAGCAAATAGGATTGAGCTTGCATTCTATTGACTGTTCCAATCAGCCAATAGAATGCAAGCTCAATCCTATTGGCTGATAGGATCAGCCAATAGGATTGAACTTCAATCCTATTGGCTGATTGCATCAGCCAATAAGATTTTTCCTACCTTAATTCCGATTGGCTGATAGAATTCTATCAGCCAATCGGAATTGAAGGGATGCCATCTTGGATGATGTCACTTAAAGGACCCATCATTGTTGAAGAAGACGTCGTCAGAAGAGGATGCTCCGTGTCGGATGAAGATGGAGCCGCTCTGCGCCGGATGGATGAAGGTAGAAGATGCCATCTGGATGAAGACTTCTGCCCGTCTGGAGGACCACTTCTGCCCGTCTGGAGGATCACTTCTGCCGGCTTCGTTGAGGACTTCGGCCCGGTTGGGTGAAGACTTCTCACGGTAGGGTGATCTTCAAGGGGTTAGTGTTAGGTTTTCTTAAGGGGGGATTGGGTGGGTTTTAGAGTAGGGTTGGTTGTGTGGGTGGAGGGTTTTAATGTTGGGAGGGTTTGTAATTTTTTTTTTACAGGTAAAAGAGCTGATTACTTTGCGGCAATGCCCCGCAAAAGGCCATTTTAAGGGCTATTTGTAATTTAGTGTAGGGTAGGGCTTTTTTATTTTGGGGGGCTTTTTTATTTTGTTAGGGGGATTAGATTAGGTATAATTAGTTTAAAAATCTTGTAATTTGTTTATTTTCTGTAATTTAGTGGGGGGGGTTTTGTACTTTAAATTTAATTTAATTGTATTTAATTGTATTTAGTTTAGGGAATTTATTTAATTATGGTTTATTAGTTGGCGGTGTGCTCCGGGAGCGGCGGTTTAGGGGTTAATAAGTTTATTTAGTTGCGGCGGGACCGGGAGCGGCGGGATAGGGGTTAATAACTTTTATTTAGGTGGCAGTGGTGTAGGGACGGCAGATTAGGGGTTAATAAGTATAATGTAGGTGGCAGCGGTGTCGGGCAGCAGATTAGGGGTTAATAAGTATAATGTAGGTGGCGGCGGTGTAGGGGGGGCAGATAAGGGGTGTTTAGACTTGGGCTATATGTTAGGGTGTTAAGTGTAAATGTTCCCATAGGAATCAATGGGATATCGGGCAGCAGCAAACATGAGCTTTCGCTGCTTTCAGACTCCTACTCTCCTCCTCTCTTGTTACCTCATCACACTCCCGATTACAGGACTTCTCCAGACTGGCTCCCATCTTGTGGAACTCTCTGCCTCGCTCCACAAGACTCTCCCCTAGTTTTGAAAGCTTCAAGCTCTCCCTAAAGACTCTACTGTTCAGGGATGCATACAACCTACACTAACCTTTGTTTATACCAGTTCCTCTCCTCCATTGCTATCCCCTGAACCCCCTTAGCACGTAAGCCTAAGAGTCCAGCTGTTTGTAGATCACCTTCTTAAGAGCTGACTACAACAGTGCGACTCTTGGCAGGGCCCTCTACCCATTCGATCCCTATAATTGTTTTGTTGTACTCTGCCTTTGTTTATAGCGCTGCAGAATCTGTTGGTGCTCTACAAATAATCAATAATAATAATAATAAAAATAATATTCAGATATTTTGCAACATAGTGACTCATGTCTGATATATTATAGAAAAACAACCTGCAGCTTTATGATTAACTATGGGAAACAGCAATCAAACTGCAAATAATTCTTTATACCTCATGCAGCATTTTTAGCTGTATATTGAAACAGAGTTTAGATCAATAAGGAGAACCTCGATGCAGCCAAATATGGATTACACTAAAGCATTAAAGGGACAGTGTAGCTAATTACTTGCTTTGAATTTTTTGGGCTGTTTTTATTTAATATTTGGGTGATTTCCTTTGCCTGCAAGTGATCATCATTAGGAAGCACACAGCTGATACTGCTTTATAACTTTACATTTCAATTTTCACAGCTTATATTAAAATTTTTATTAAAGCAGTATGTATAAGAAGCAGTATGCAGACATTCTGTTATTTCATATGAACAATACAACATTTTTCACAATGTCCCTGAGTGGCTGAGGTCTGCTTAGCCCCTCCCCCAACCCCCCTTCTTCCTGCTGAGTTCCGCCTAACTCTCCATCCTATTCCACACCTTTGAAGTGATGTGACTCCACCTCCAATCTGCCACACTTCTGCCTGTTAATTACTTTGATTAAGCCATCAACCTCCTCATACTTGATGTTGGGAGTATGTTGTAAGTACCACAGCATACGCCTTGTTTATATAACTATATGAGACTAGAAAATAATGATTCATCATTTTAAGTGTTTTATAAAAATTGCAATCAATAGAAAAGGAAAAGAAGACTTGTATCCAATAGACCAAATATTTCTTGGATCATATGTGCATCAAATTCAAGGAGCCCCCAACCCTTTACCCCAATTCTTAGCAGCAAACCGTTATAAAAAGAACAGAAACAGAAAGGCATCTTTGGGCATCCCACTCAGGCATCGCGTAGGGTGTGTAGTGGCATGAAAACCTCTTGTTCTCAAGTCGTAGAGAACTAACTGGATGTAGCCCACCTACGTGCTTAACACGATAGCCATTCTTCACATGCCACCTGTCGTCTGTCTATGACGTATACACCAGATGTAGGCAAAAACAATTACATCCTCACTGCTTGTACAATTGCCGGTTTCCGGGGTGAGGGGTAGGGGAGGTCCCTAGCACTGTCCAATGCACAGTAATGAAGCCGGAAAGCTGGTGTAATAGCATTCAAAGAAGAAGTGGATACTAGCGTTGTTAAAAGCAAAAACTTTATTGGACCAATTAAAACAAGTGAATCACAGCAAGTGAATCATATGATTACGGCTCTCAGCCGAAACGCGTAAGGCATTCTGCAGCTACACTCTATCTTTGTATATTTTTTTTGCTGTGATTTACTTGTTTTAATTTAGTCCAATAAAGTTTTTTTTTTTTTTAACAAAGCCTTTATACATTTCTCCTTTGAAAATTATAAAATTGCATAACATACATATCTATCATGCCTTCTCTCATTCATTGTGGCTAAATTGCAGTAAAATACCAGTCTATTTATGTGTTTGTTTAGAAATATCATATATTATTTCTCAACATAGAAAGATAAAATATGCAGGCATTTCTAGTATAGCACAAGAAACTTATGTGATGGAAATTAAGATTTATGCATGAACAATAGTGACATAAATTCAGGTGGACATGTTTATTCCCAGATGTTGAGCCTTTTCGTGTCAGGGTTCATGAATCCTATTAAACTCTGTGTTCTGGATATGACTTAAACAGAAAAATACGTGGTCATGGGTGATAAATCTTATATTAGGCTATATCAAATCAATCATACAGCTAACACATTGAAATAAGGAAATAAAACATTTCTCTCATATTTCACAGTTCATAACTGTTATTCCACATCATTGCATTGCAGAATTAACCCCTTAGAGCAAGAATTTTCAATCCCAGTCCTCAGGCCTCCATAACATGGAAGATTTTCAGGATGACCATAGTCAATAAAGGTTAATAACCCTGGGTACTGACCACCTGCGCTCTAGTTCATATATCCTGAAAATCTTGGCTGTTAGGGAGGACAGAGTGATACAGCTGTAAAAAACTCAGCATAATCACTGATCTGTCACAGACTGCGCCCCAGCATGGCGGCTTCTGGTACGAAAATGTGTAGTTGCACCTGCACCTGTAAAGTGTTAAAATAAGAGAATGGCTATGAAGGAGTAAAGCATGGTGAAGAGAAACAATTTTGTTGAAGATGTGCCCTGCAGTTTAATGTACCAGACAGTTCTTTGTGTACTTGTAAAATGGAATAAGAAAGCATGCAAACCTAGTAAAAAAAAGGAATGTGATATCACTTTACACTAGTTAACATGGATTAACCCTTTCAACCTCAAAATTCATATTAACATGTAAACTCAGAAAAAGTTATCTAGGGTCAGTACTGCAAATTTTATATAATTTGTTGAATAAGATCATGACAGTTCCACATTATATTGTCCCTTTAAATGTTATGGGATTGAAAATAATGCTTAAGGCACGTCATATGCAATGTTGGCAAAAAATACGGGGACACCGCCTACTAATTATTGAGTTCAGGTGTATAGAATAGATCTATATTTTTCATAATATTTAGAATCATTTAAAATAATATCTATTAATATTTGAGATTTAATATTTCAAGAATTTGCACTGAAGATAACAATCCTATCAGACAGCGTTTATATGAGTGTAACTGTTTGTTTAAGTGTATTTATGTTGTGTTTAATGCAATTTTTTTTCTTCCTCTACCCTTTATGCAAGCTCTCAAGTTGCGATAACCTGACTAGCGACTCGAAATACTCGCTCTATTTCCGTTGGGTGCAAAAAGCCAAAACACTAGTTAGCTCACCACTCATGATCTAGCCCTATGTTGGGAGCTTCATGAAATGGTCCACGGCCTAGCAGCTGTACACAACCCTCATATCAGCATACGCAATGCCAAGCGTCGGCTGGAGTGGTGGATGGCCAATTTCCTAACACATGGGGTTGCAGGTCAATATTTTAGAAACCTTAAGGGCCCCACATAAACTTATTATAATTAAACACACAAATAATAATATGCTTCCTAAAATTGCTCAGTGACTCAGGGGATTTCTGCTTTCCCCTTTAAACAGATCTTTTTAGATTTGTCCACACAAACAACGCATTTTTGTTTCTTCCTGGGGCCAGAAAAACTATGACATACTTTCCTAGTTCTGCTTTTCCCTGGGGCTGCAAAGACTAGTGCAGAGGGCCACATGAGGCCCTTGGGCCACCAGTTTCCCATAGCTGGTATAAAGCATGCTACCACTGGACTTTAGAGCAGTGGGAATGTGTTCACTCTGACTCATGCTTCACTATCAGGCAGTCTGATGGAAGAATCTGGGTGTAGCGGATGCTACCTACCGGAATACATAGTGCCTCCTCTAAAGTATGGCGTAAGAGGGATAATGGTCTGGGGCTGTTAGGGCTAGGCCCCAAAGAAGGGTACAAAGATATGGACAACTGGGTGGTTCCAAATATTTAGCAACAGTTTGGGGAAGGCACTTTCCTTTAACAGCATGACAGTGCCCCTGTGCAAAAGCAGAGGTCCACGAAGAAATTGTTTTGATGAGTTTGGTGTGGAAAAATCCAAGTGGCCTGCACAAAGCCCTAAACTCGACCCTATTGAACACCTTTGGGATGAATTGCTAGACAGACCTTCTCATCCCACATCTCACCTGACCTCACAAATGCTGTTTTGGCTGAATGGGCACAAATTCCTATAGACACACATTTACAAATGTTGTGTAAAGCTTTCCCAGAAGAGTGATGGCTGTTATAGCTGCAAGGGGGGGGGGGGGGGGAACACTCCATATTTTATAGTTTAGTTCATTATCATAATGCAACTGAATAAGAGAAAGTAATATTGTTCTACATCAGTCTGAATTTATGATTGAAATCATTTTAATATGTACCCTCGGGAGGAGATACATTTGGATTAACTGTGCATAATATTTTTCTCATTTGCAATAAGCGGACAGCTTCTTATTAACTGTAATGCACTACTTCCCTTTCAAAAACAAATGCAGGTGGCCCTCGTTTTACAACTGGTTTCCAGTCATGTGACTGCTATTGAAAAGCATTGAGAAGCAGTGCATTTATTAAAATAGCCAGTAGGTGGAGCTGTCCTCTTGTGTTGCAGCAAAGCCAAGCAAGCTGAAATTAATCAGTTTAACCAGACCTGAGCTATCAAGCAGATTTCAAAAGAACAAGATCTTCCTATCTCTAAATCAATCCAGATTGGAATGCATAGAAAGAACTGTTTTGCAGAAAAATGCAAGCAAAGTCTGTGTTGTGTGATTTTTTTATTAGGTTTATAATGCTGTTTAGCATTTAAAGTCTTCATTTCAAAGCTTTAAAAATAATGTATTAGGTGTTACTTATGACAATTTTGAGAGGGGCCTGGAACCTATCTCCCTCACTTCCCATTGACTTACATTATAAACTGGGTTTCAATTTACAACTGTTTCGATTTACAATAATTCCTTTTGGAACCTAACCCCGGCGTAAACTGAGGACTACCTGTACTATTTTTGCAAACTAAAACGTAAGCAACCAGAATACAATTTAGTGGTCAATTATAATCCTCCTTTAAGAAAAATGTATCTAATGATTATCAACAGAAAAAACACCATTAAAGTCTATGGGGATTTTTGTAGATAAATTATTTGATTTTATTAAACCTGTTATTTAGATTGAAACTCTTTGCTCAACTCTGAACAGCTGTTTTTTTCACTTTCTTACTGGGGTTATTCACAATCTATCTGCATTTTTTTTGCTTTCAGACTGAATTGGTCAGTGAGTTTTTCGAGTACTTACAATGCAATATGGATCCGTGCATTAAAAGCCAGCAGCATGGACACATTTTTAATAGAAAAGACCTTTTCCTGTGTTAATTACTTGTTTTTGGGATAGATCACCTCTACTCCAGAATTGTTATTGTTTAAAAAGATAGATAATCCCTTTATTACCCATTCCCCAGTTTTTCATAACCATCACTGTTATATTAATACACTTTTTACTTCTATGATTACCTAGTGTCTAGACTTCTGCAGACTGCCCCCATACCTCACTTCTTTTGACAGACATGAATTTTAGCCAATCAGTGCTGACTAGCTCCACAGGAGTGAGCACAATGTTATCTATATGGCACACATGAACTAACGCCCTCTACCTGTGAAAAGGGAGATAAGAGGTGACCTTCAAGAGTTAAGAAATTAGCATATGAGCCTACCTAGGTTTAGTTTTTAACAAAGAATACCAAGAGAACAAAAGCAAATCTGATGATAAAATTAAATTGTTTAAAATTGCATGCCCTATCTGAATCATGAAAGTTTAATTTTGACTAGACTGTCCCTTTTACGGTTTTAGTAAAGTACTTTTGAATTAACCCCTTTGTTAACTGTGTAAAGTAAATTCTTAATTACTTATATGATATTAACCTATTACAATTCAACTCCATCCTCTCCCCTTCTAAACCATCTGAATGCCAATTATATGTAGGAATGAAGGGGATGATGCTTGTGCCTACATTATTGAACTCATGTCATCCTGTTTAGACGTTTAATAATGTAGGCCTACACATTGTAAAATGGGCTGTCATGACAGTGTTCGGACTTGGTGTGCAGGAAGACGTGTTCCTATAAAAAAAAACTGTTCACAATGGTTTAATCTAATTTGAACATCTATTATTCAGATAATATTGCAATGGGACGGGTTGACGCTTTACAGTATAAGATAAGGTCATGTAATGGAAAACCATACTCTTCTTTTTGTTTTCAGATCAAGCCAAAGTGGCTTTTAAATCAATAAACTTAAACATTCTAAAAGAAAAAAAATACAGAAGTGTACCTTAAAAAAATAAAACTTACCTGCAAAAATTAAACCCTAACCTTACCTTTAAAAATAAAAAAAAATAACCTTACCTTAAAACTAACAAACATCACTGTAAAAAATCCTAACATTTAAAAAAAAAAAACTAGCATTAAAAAATTACCATTACAAAAACAAAAAACAAATAAGCAAAAATAAAAAAAGAGTTATGCCTGTTCTAAAACCCCACTGAAAAAAACCTCCCCAAAATAAAAACGTATACAATTTCTTAAAAATTTAAAATTTCTAAAAACAAAACCCACCCCAAAAAACCCCTCTAATAATAAATCCCAAAGATAGCACTCAGCAAAGATGAATCCTGGCAGAGGTGCTCCATCTTCATCCTGGCGGTGGAACATCTTCATTCCGGTGACAATCTTCTTATCTTCATCCTGGCAGCGCTCTTCATCTATCTTCTTATATTTCATGCATCCTTTTAATGTGGTCACCAGCCGCTCACTGAATGCAAGATACCCCCTTTATATGGGGTATTCTTGCATTCCTATTGGCTGATTTTCAAATTCAAATCAGCCAATAGAATGAAAGATTTTTCTATAGGCTGATGTGAATTTGAAATTGAACATCAGCCAATAGGAATGCAAGGGTATACCTATATAAATGGGGTACCTCACATTCAAAATTCAGTGTGTGGCTGGTGATCGCATGAAGAGGATGTGGAGGATGGAAGATAAGTTTTGTATACTTATTTTGTTTTAAGAAAAAGAACTGAAACTTTATGCCAATGCTCTACAAAAGGTTAAGGTTAGTTTTTTTTATTTTTAAACATAAGGTTAGTTTTTTTTTTTTTCCTCAGGTACGTTTTTTTGGTACTGTTAGTTTTTTTTTTCCAGGTAAATAGTGTAGTTTAGTGCAACTGTTTCCTCCGGCCAAACTCCTTAAAAGAGATACTGAACCCAAATTCTTTCTTTCGTTTATGGTTCAGGTAGAGCATGCAATTTTAAGTAACGTTCTCCTTTACTTCTATTATCTATTTTTCTTCATTCTCTCTGTATCTTTATTTGAAAAAGCAGAAATGTAAGCGACCTTTCAGTTCACATAAAAAGTTTGAGCATTAAATATGATTGCGTTTGAGCGGTCACATTTACTTTCAATTTGTAATGCCAGCAGACATTGCTGCTCAACGCTGCCCATAGAAATGATTAGTTTGTACAAATTTCAAGTCATTTGAACAGCGCGCTACTTGTAATTTCGATTAGAGTGTAAAGATCCACTGTATTCTTGCAATCGCGTTTACGCTTCGTGGGCTAATAATAGCGATCCACTTGTAAAAAATTGACTAAACAAGGGCATTTCCTGTGGGTGTCTGAAGCTTTCTCAAAGATCCTATTGTATTCTCTAAGCAAGTTACACCTGCTAGTCTCACTATTTTTTCACACTGAACATAAGCTAGCAAGTTTTTTGAAATATTTTTTTTATTTATTTTTTTATTTTATTTTTTATTGAGGTTATACAATATACAGGCACAACAAGGTTATACAGCCTACAAATCAAATGTTGGCAATATTATACAGGTCTCACTGATAGATTAAAATTTCAACACATATTAATAGTTAGACCTTAATTGGGAAATTAGTATAAAGTCTCAGCGAGACATAACAACAGCTAATAACACTTGTAAGTAATTAACATACAATATTAAAAGTAAACCTCTTATTTATCCATTTTTCAAATATGATCATATTTTCCTTTGACTCATAATGAAGCCGCTCACAAACCTTTACCCTCTTGTAATAAGCTAGGGTCTTCTGTGGGCCCTCAAAATAGTACCTTTGTCAAGGGAGGGATTTAAGGGGGATAGAGAGACAATAAAATAGAATTTCCATAAGATGCATTCTCTTATGCTTATCCAATAAGCCGATGGGAGTATGGGGTGGGGGGGAGCACAAGTTATGTTAGGAAATTGATATACTCTGAGTGGTGAGAATAATAAGGTATGCTACCAACTAGCATGACTACTGAATACTGCAAAGCTGACATTTTGGGCTAAATTATCACCTTATGATGACTTAAGACTAAAGGCATATGGTACTATGTAACTCAAGTGTAACAGAACTTGTATACCTTATCATAATTTAGCATACTCTTAGGGGCTACAGCTATAAAGAGCCTCAGACAAACCTGGGATTATGTTTTTTGTAAAAAATTAGTGTGGCTCCTCTGTTAACCATTTAGAGACAAATATATAGTGCTAGATATTTGTACATACATCTGATATAGTCGTGGCTGGGGTGTTACATCCCCAGAGGAAGAAGTTAAATCATGGGGTTCTTAGGAGTCCTGAACTGTACAGGCTTAGCAAGATGTACCGAGCCATGTAAATCACAATACTAACCTATCTAAACGGAAGCCTGCCAATTAAACATTGTCATATAACTACACCATGTATTGTATAAATAAAGTATGAGATGTATTATGTGGAGATATCAAGAACCCCCATTTATAAGCAAATATGATGCCCTGTAAACCCAATACTATGTCAGACAAAAATAGTAAATTAGGAACCCAACATAGAGTGTGCCAATATTGTAATACGCCTATTTTAACCTTGCTATAGAAGCAAAAAATATTTGTATATAGGAATGTCTGGGTTTTCTCTTTTAAAAGAAGTGTTGGAAACATTAGCTACATTGCATATCGCTGGGTAATACCTTTAAAATAAAAAAAATACTTCACCAGAGAAGATCAGGTTTGGCTATCTATAGTACCCGCATAGGAAATTCAAGAGGTAGGATAAGGAAACATTAAACTCTGTGTATGGTAACGTCATTTCTAAACTTAGTTGGCATTTAGGATGCAGAGAAACCACCACAGTGCAAACAGTGCAAGTCCCCAAATACACCCATGTATATATAACAGAGCTTCGCGGGCATACAAAAAGTCATCATGCACAAGTCTCGCAGAAGGACAGGTTACACCCCTTGAGTCTACGTAATAATTAAAATTGCAACCAGTATCAGCCAACCCCATCTCTACTAGGTCGACTAATGACACTTATTATATTGCAGTATTTGGTAGGAATCCAATATACATTTTCCCACTATGATAACTGCCGAGCTCACTAGAACAGAGAGTGTAGTTGTATGTATTGACTCCTGCTTAGCGTATATAGATATAGCATGTATAATAGATGCAATTATCTGGTGGCTTGTACAAATCTCTGAGCTGACTATTTTGTATAATAAGCCTCTCCATAGATAAGTAAAAGCTGCGCCGCCTCGGCCCCTGAAGTTTTTTGAAAATTTGCAATGCACTGATTTCACCGATAGAAAAGGATGTATGTGAAACTAGAAGCATAGGAAAACTATGCTGAAAACAGCGCAATAAGTGATTCGAAAAATGTTGTTATCCGTGCTGGGTTATTGATGTCACATTCACTCTCCTCTGTGATATTCTTCATTCTTTAGACCTTCATTCCATTCTATAGGGGCAGTTTGTAGAATGAAAGTGAGGTCTGTCCATCTAATGGTTGGTTATAGGATCAGCCCTTACTGACACTGATGGTCATCTGGTAATGCAATCACAAGAGCAGGGCCTGTCATTTACATTGGGTAAAAAGAAGCGGTCCAATGACATTGCATCCTTTGCTTTGTACATTGAGTTCTTAGGGGCATATTTATCAAGACTGCTGCACCATAACTTGTCCACCTGCCCTGATGCCGCAGACAGAAATCACCCCTGCTAGTGGCCGATTGGCCGCAAATCTGCAGGGGGCGGAATTGCACCAGCAGTTCTGAAGAATGAAAGTTTAATTTTCCCTTTAGTCTCCTTTTAAGTTTTTTGATCCAGAACAGACCTGTTTTAACAGTGTTGTTTTTCTATCAAGATTGCATTAACAATACAGTGGAAGAAATAATGGGATTACTCTTGATAGAAATAGATTTGTGCACAGGCAAATAATTTGTTTTGTCCTAAAGATTAGTTTCAGATTTTTAAAATCGTTTGGTTCAACCAAATTTCGTCTATACAGGTATTTGGTTTGGACGAATATTGGATTTGTTCCCATTATTCCCGATGGAAACAGTTATTATAGACAATTCATTTTAATAAAAATCTTACATTACAGGATTTGAATAATTAAAATAACCTAATTTTCAAAGTTAAAAAAACATACAACTCCTGTATGACTAAAATCCAGCATTTAATGCTTGACTGGCTGTCCCTAAAATCAGTCATTAGTAATACTATAACAGGGTTGGACAGGGGAGGATAGACAAAAGTATCTCTTCAACAAAGAACAACATGGGAACGAAGCAAATTTGATAATGGCATGCTCTGATTCACAAAATAATTGTTTTGGGGTTTCATATTCCTTTAATGAGCTGGATTTGTGAGTGTTTTCCTATGAGTGCCACATATTCATATAAGCAAAGTATTATTATTTACTGAAAATAGAACTTCACATGGAAGTTTTATACAATCATGTGTTGTTTGGCTAATCATATGAAGAAATTAGGCCTTTAAATGTTGTTTATTGAATTCACTCTTGTTGCTTATTGACGATATTATGCCGTTAGAGGGCAACATTACGAGTGGCTCGCTGACTGTTTTGCACGAACGTTATCGGGTTTACGTTTGCACGCGTCAGAATGAGTGCTCGTATTAGAAGCTGAAAGTAAATGCTAATGTATGAGCGCAATCGTGATTTACCCTAGAATGATTACCGTGATCTCAGAGCTCTGTTTAACTGTTAAGCGAAACTAAAAAGTGTCACAAAACACATTAAAAATTATTTAAAAGTACAGTTACACTCAAAATAACACTATATAATAAACATTATTTTTTTAAAAATATTTCACAAAAAAGTTAAAAGGGCTCAAAGGGCTTTAACATAGTGATACATACATATACTTGTCTAAAGATGTATATGTAGGTAAAGATATATATTTTACAAAAAAACAATAAATATATATATATATATATATATATATATATATATATATATATATATATATATATATATATAAATGAATAGAGCATATTCTGCTACGCAAAGAACATTGGAATGTGAAATATTCATTTAATTTCATGTCCGGTTGGTGCACTTCAGAAAATGCGATCAGGATTGTGCACGAGTAGGGTGTTATTTCCCCCCACCCCCCTTCTTCATGCTCCATTGAAGTCTATGGGGAAATACGTTAATTTGGTTGTGATATTAAACATTTGAGTTTTTGCGTGCACAAGTGAAATCTTTTTATTTCAAACTTGTAAAACGAGCACTACCCAATGCGCAAAAATCTTGCTGCTAGCGGAGTAAATAACGGGAGCGATAAATAGCACTCCACTTGTAATCTAGTACATTATTTCATTTTGTTTCAATTATTTTTTTACTTATTACTGGCACCCTCTGACTTATATTTGTTGTTCTAAGCATCAGTGAGGACACCCATTTATTTTTATTAGGAATATGGCAGGAATCAAAATAGATGTAGTATATTTTTAATTAAAGAAAAATGTTTGTTTTTGGTAAATTTTGTATTTGAGTTTTTTTCTGGTTGAGTACAGGGATTACCATATATTTGTTCACATGTATATAAAGTAATATTTACACATATATAAAAAAATATAAACATTTAACTATATATATATATATATATATATATATATATATATATATATATATATATATATATATGTTTATAGATCGATATAATTATAGATAGATAGATGATAGATAGATAGATAGATAGATAGATAGATAGATAGATAGATAGATTGATAAATAGATAGATAGATAGAAAGATGGATAGATAGATATTTATATTTATATAGGTGTGTCTGAAGAAGGAAAATAAAATATCCTCCAAAACATCACAAATAAAAGAAATCCAGACCTTTATATTTATATAATTCTTCTTCAACATTACAATAACAGTAACATGACAGTGACCAGTGACCAATTCCTTCTGCATTACTTACTTGGGGAATATGTAATATATTTTCATATAAAACCCTTTAGTTAGTAATAGTTTTCTCAACAGCTTTCATTCCTTATGCACACACCATGAAGTCTGCAAGATAATAAAATATCTAGGTCACTGGTAGTGTTAAAATAACTGAATTACTTTTGTTCAGAATAGTTTTATCATCATAACACAGAAACTGCCTACATATTAAAGTGACATGAAACACAACATTTACCCAACCGATTGTCAGTTCTGCCTACATATTAAAGGGACATGAAACACAACATTTCCCCAACCGATTGCCAGCTCTGAATACATATTTAAGGGACATGAAACAGAACATTTCCCCAACCGATTGCCAGCTCTGAATACATATTTAAGGGACATGAAACACAACATTTCCCCAACCGATTGCCAGCTCTGAATACATATTTAAGGGACATGAAACACAACATTTCCCCAACCGATTGCCAGCTCTGAATACATATATAAGGGACATAAAACACAACATTTCCACAACCGATTGCCAGCTCTGAATACATATTTAAGGGACATGAAACACAACATTTCCCCAACCGATTGCCAGCTCTGAATACATATTTAAGGGACATGAAACACAACATTTCCCCAACCGATTGCCAGCTCTGAAAACATATATAAGGGACATAAAACACAACATTTCCACAACCGATTGCCAGCTCTGAATACATATTTAAGGGACATAAAACACAACATTTCCACAACCGATTGCCAGCTCTGAATACATATTTAAGGGACATGAAACACAACATTTCCCCAACCGATTGCCAGCTCTGAATACATATTTAAGGGACATGAAACACAACATTTCCCCAACCGATTGCCAGCTCTGAATACATATATAAGGGACATAAAACACAACATTTCCACAACCGATTGCCAGCTCTGAATACATATTTAAGGGACATAAAACACAACATTTCACCAACCAATTGTCAGTTCTGCCTACATATTAAAGAGACATGAAACACAACATTTCCCCAACCGATTGCCAGCTCTGAATACATATTAAAAGAAAGTGAAAGAAGAAGCAGCAATCCAGCTTTGGCGCGAAATATTGAATCATTTATTCTGATCAGTGCAGACAGGACATAGAAGAACTCCACATGGAGCAACAAATGTGACTCTTACGCGTTTCGTGTGAGTGAACTCACTTCGTCAGAGAGGTGTGGAAATACAGATGTGTGGTTCATTTATACCATAGTTTATTAACCCTTGAAGTATAAGTCATTTACATTAGTAATGAAGTGAAAAAATATTGAAGAGTGGTGAATATAAACAATTGAAACAATTCAATTAGATCAAATGAACAGCTATATAATTTGAAATAACATTGCATATGAAATTCACATATAATAGTTGATGAAATAACAAAAACTAAAACAAAAATTAAGAACCTAAAATAGATAATAATAGAAAAATAAGCAAAATTAATGAAAGAATGTAATAGGAAAAAATAAATACATTTTTTATAATTTGATTTAAAGTACTAAATTGAAGCATTGTGGACAACTAAATATATTAACATTCAAAAAAGTAAACTTAAGAATATAAAAAGGTTAAAACCATGTTTTAATTTCTTGTTGTTAATCAAGAAAAAGGGCATGGATAAGAATGACAAATGTATGTAAAAATGTTATATTTGTCTACACTTGATGAGTTAGATAGGACATAAAGCTATTACCCATATACTCAGCGCAGCAAAAACAATTATGTTACATAGTTAAGAAATATTATGCGCTGCTACAATATTAGTATAATGGTAATCAGTCGGCTAGATTACGAGTTGTGCGTTAGGGTAAAAAAGCAGCGTTAAGAGGTCATAACGCTGCTTTTTTATGCCCGCTGGTATTACGAGTCTTGAAGGTTTAGAGTCACCGCACACTTCTTTGGCCTTACCGCAAAACGACTTACGTAAACTTCGTAAAGTCTTTTTTCTATGGGACTTCCATAGCGCTGATATTACGAGTCTGTCCTGGGAGGCCAAAAAGTGAGCATTACACCCTATCCCGTCAAGAGTCCTAACGCATTTAAAAGTCAGTAGTTAAAGAGTTTTATGGTACAACGCCGTAGCATAAAACTTATAACTAAAGTGCTAAAAAGTACACTAGCACCCATAAACTATCTATTAACCCCTAAACCAAGGACCTCCTGCATCGCAAATACTAAAATAAAAATTTTAACCCCTAATCTGCCGCTCCGGACACCGCCGCCACCTACATCATATTTATGAACCCCTAATCTGCTGCCCCCAACATCGCCGACACCTACATTATATTTATTAACCCCTAATCTGCTGCCCCTAATGTCGCCTCCACCTACCTACACTTATTAACCCCTAATCTGCTGCCCTCAACGTCGCCGCCACTATAATAAACATATTAACACCTGAACCGCCGCAAAAATTAGTTAAATATTATTAACCCCTAATCTGCCGGCCCTAACATTGCCGCCCCCTACCTACATTTATTAACCCCTAATCTGCCGCCCCCAACGTCGCCGCCACTATATTAAAGTAATTAACCCCCAAACCTAAGTCTAACCCTAAACCTAACACCCCCTATCTTAAATATAATTTATATAAATCTAAATAAATATTACTATCATTAACTAAATTATTCCTATTTAAAACTAAATACTTACCTGTAAAATAAATCCTAAAATAGCTACAATATAACTAATAGTTACATTGTATCTAGCTTAGGGTTTTTTATTTTTATTTTACAGGCAAGTTTGTATTTATTTTAACTAGGTAGAATAGTTATTTAATAGTTATTAACTATTTACTAACTACCTAGCTAAAATAAAGACAAATTTACCTGTAAAATAAAACATAACCTAAGTTACACTAACACCTAACACTACACTATAATTAAATAAATGAACTAAATTAAATACAATTACCTACATTAAATTAAATTAGCTCAAGTACAAAAAACCCCCACTAAATTACAGAAAATAATAAACAAATTACAGATATTTAAACTAATTACACCTAATCTAATAGCCCTATTAAAATAACCCCCCCAAATAAACCCCCCCCAGCCTAAACTAAACTACCAATAGCCCTTAAAAGGGCATTTTGCAGAGCATTGCCCCAAAGTAATCAGCTCTTTTACCTGTAAAAAAATACAAACAACCCCACCAACAGTAAAACCCACCACCGACACAACCAACCCCCCAAATAAAATATTAACTAAAAAAACTAAGTTCCCCATTGCCCTCAAAAGGGCATTTGGATGGGCATTGCCCTTAAAAGGGCAGTTAGCTCTTTTGCCGCCCAAACGCTAATCTAAAAAATAAAACCCACCCAATACACCCTTAAAAAAACCTAACACTAACCCCCTGAAGATCGACTTACCAGGAGACGTCTTCATCCAAGCCGGGCCGAAGTGGTCCTCCAGACGGGCAGAAGTCTTTATCCAAGCTGGGCAGGAGTGGTCCTCCAGACGGGCAGAAGTCTTCATCCAGAAGGCGCGGAGCTGGTCCATCTTTAAGACATCCAACGAGGAGCATCCTCTTCACCCGACGACTAAAACAGAATGAAGGTACCTTTAAGTGACATCATCCAAGATGGCGTCCCCTAGAATTCTATCAGCCAATGGGAATCTATCAGCCAATCGGAATTAAGGTAGAAAAAGTCCTATTGGATGATGCAATCAGCCAATAGGATTGAAGTTCAATCCTATTGGCTGATCCAATCAGCCAATAGGATTGAGCTCACATTCTATTGGCTGATTGGAACAGCCAATAGAATGGGAGCTCAACCCTATTGGCTGATTAGATCAGCCAATAGGATTGATCTTCAATCCTATTGGCTGATTGCAACAGCCAATAGGATTTTTTCTACCTTAATTCCGATTGGCTGATAGAATTCTATCAGCCAATCGAAATCAAAGGGACGCCATCTTGGATGACGTCACTTAAAGGTACCTTCATTCTGTTTTAGTCGTCGGGTGAAGAGGATGCTCCACGTCGGATGTCTTGAAGATGGACCCGCTCCGTGTCAGATGGATGAAGATAGAAGATGCCGTCTGGATGAAGACTTCTGCCCGTCTGGAGGACCACTTCTGCTGGGCTTTAATTAAGACTTCTGCCCGTCTGGAGGACCACTTCGCCCGGCTTGGATGAAAACGTCTCCCGGTAAGTCGATCTTCAGGGTTTTAGTATTAGGTTTTATTAAGGGTGTATTGGGTGGGTTTTATTTTTTAGATTAGGGTTTGGGTGGCAAAAGAGCTAACTGCCCTTTTAAGGGCAATGCCCATCCAAATGCCCTTTTCAGGGCAATGGGGAACTTAGATTTTTTTAGATAGTATTTTATTTGGGGGGTTGGTTGTGTGGGTGGTGGGTTTTACTGTTGGGGGGTTGTTTGTATTTTTTTTACAGGTAAAAGAGCTAATTGCTTTGGGGCAATGCCCTGCAAAAGGCCCTTTTAAGGGCTATTAGTAGTTTAGTTTAGGCTAGGGGGGGTTTATTTTGGGGTGGCTTTTTTATTTTTAATAGGGCTATTAGATTAGGTGTAATTAGTTTAAATTTCTGTAATTTGTTTATTATTTTCTGTAATTTAGTGTTTTTTTTGTACTTTAGCTAATTTAATTTAATGTAGGTATTTGTATTTAATTAAGTTCATTTATTTAATTATAGTGTAGTTAGTGTTAGTGTAACTTAGGTTAGGTTTTACTTTACAGGTAAATGTGTCTTTATTTTAACTAGGTAGTTATTAAATAGTTAATAACTATTTAATAACTATTCTACCTAGTTAAAATAAATACAAACTTGCCTGTAAAATAAAAATAAACCCTAAGCTAGCTACAATGTAACTATTAGTTATATTGTAGCTATCTTAGGGTTTATTTTACAGGTAAGTATTTAGTTTTAAATAGGAATAATTTAGTTAATGATAGTAATATTTATTTAGATTTATTTAAATTATATTTAAGTTAGGGGGTGTTAGGTTTAGGGTTAGACTTAGGTTTAGGGGTTAATTACTTTAATATAGTGGCGGCGACGTTGGGGGCGGCAGATTAGGGGTTAATAATTGTAGATAGGTGGCGGCGATGTTAATGACAGCAGATTAGGGGTTAATAATATTTAACTAATGTTTGCTAGCCGGGAGTGCCGTGGTTTAGGGGTTAATATGTTTATTATAGTGGAGGCGACGTCGGGGGGATAATAAGTGTAAGATTAGTGGTGTTTAGACTTGGGGTTCATGTTAGGGTGTTAGGTGTAAACATAAATTTTATTTCCCCATAGGAATCAATGGGGCTGCGTTTAGGAGTTTTATGCTGCTTTTTTGCAGGTGTTAGACTTTTTTTTAGCCGGCTCTCCCCGTTGATTCCTATGGGGAAATCGTTCACGAGCACGTTACACCATCTTACCGTTGACTTAAGCAGCACTGGTATTTGAGTGCGGTAATGAGCAAAATTTTGCTCAACGCTCACTTCTTGTCTTTTAACGACGGGTTTCTTAAAACTCGTAATACCAGCGCTGCATGTAAGTGAGCGGTGAGGGAAAACTGATCGTTAGCACCGCACAGCCTCTAACGCAAAACTCGTTATCTAGGTGTATATTAGTAAAATTAACATGAGAAATTATAAAAACCCACCTTAATTATATTTAGAAAAACTTTGTAGCAAAAATTGATATTTAAAAGTTAATGGATTTTATATAAACATATGTCCGATATATACAACATTTACGTGTTTTTATTATAACTATACATGAAAACATATGCATGATGATTGATTAAATGTATATCACAAAAAAATGTTTTCGGCACATTTACCAAGTATTGAGCATCAGATTTGAGTAAAATGTATATTTACTTCAAAACAAAATCTGATGCTTAATAAAACTGTTTTTAAATGGATAATCTACAGTTACATGCTAAAGGAAGTACAAGGGGAGTTGCTGAAAAAGGAGAGAATTCTGACATAAGCAAAAAGAGAAATAGGTTAGACTATACTCATCCCTAAATAGCAGTGTTTTAGGTAACCCTTAAAGCTCTGAAAGAGGATTTAAGTTCATGTATAAAAGATTATAATTCAGTTTGTTCCAGGTTCTCGCTAGTAATTTGCCAGCTTTTTCCCTCTCATAGTAAAACTTCTGTTTAGCTTTTAATGTTACCTTTTGATATTCTATAGAAAGGTAGGAGTTTAATTGTTAATGAATGTGATGTAAGTTAGCATGGATATCAGTATTGTAGGAGTCTTTTTTTATGTGAATACTCCTAGCTTAGTACTTATTCATGCATAGTACTTAGTACTGCTACTTAGTACTTATTCCCACATAGTACTTAGTACTCCTACATAGTACTTATTCCCGCATAGTACTTAGTACTCCTGCTTAGTACTTATTCCTGCATAGTACTTAGTACTCCTGCTTAGTACTTATTCCTGCATAGTACTTAGTACTCCTGCTTAGTAATTACTCCTGCATAGTACTAAGTACTCCTGCTTAGTACTTACTCCTGCATAGTACTTAGTACTCCTGCTTAGTACTTACTCCTGGATAGTACTTAGTACTCCTGCTTAGTACATACTCCTGAATAGTACCTAGTACTCCTGCTTAGTACTTAGTCCTGCATAATACTTAGTACTCCTGCTTAGTACTTACTCCGGCATAGTATTTAGTACTCTTGCTTAGTACTTACTCCTGAATAGTACTTAGTACTCCTGCTTAGTACTTATTCCTGCATAGTACTTAGTACTCCTGCATAATACTTAGTACCCCTGCTTAGTACTTACTCCAGCATAGTAATTATTACTCCTGCTTAGTACTTATTCCTGCATAGTACTTAGTACTACTGCTTAGTACTTACTCCTGCATAGTACTTAGTTCTCCTCCTTAGCAGGAATACTAAGTACTATGCAGGAGTAAGTACTAAGCAGGAGAACTAAGTACTATGCAGGAGTAAGTACTAAGCAGGAGTACTAAGTACTATGCAGGAATAAGTACTAAGCAGGAGTAATAAGTACTATGCTGGAGTAAGTACTAAGCAGGGGTACTAAGTATTATACAGGAGTACTATGTACTATGCAGGAATAAATACTAAGCAGGAGTATTCACATAAAAAAGACCCCTACAATACTGATATCCATGCTAACTTACATCACGTTCATTAACAATTAAACTCCTACCTTTCTATAGAATATCAAACAATAATATTAAAAGTACTAAGTAGGAGTACTAAGTACAATGCAAGAGTAAGTACTAAGCATGAGTACTAAGTACTATTCAGGAGTAAGTACTAAGCAGGAGTACTAAGTACTATGCCGGAGTAAGTACTAAGCAGGAGTACTAGGTACTATGCAGTAGTAGTTACTAAGCAGGAGTAGTAAGTACTATGCAGGAGTAAGTACTAAGCAGGAGTACTAAGTAATATGCAGTAGTAGGAACTAAGCTGGAGTACTAAGTACTATGCAGAAGTAAGTACTAAGCAGGAGTACTAAGTATTAAGCAGGAGTAAGTACTTAGTACTTACTCCTGTATAGTACATAGTTCTCCTGCTTAGTTCCTACTACTGCATAGTACTTAGTACTTCTGCTTAGTACTTACTCCTGCATAGTACTTAGTACTCCTGCTTAGTATATAAACCTGCAAAGTGATTAGTTCTCCTGCTTAGTACTCCTGCTTAGTACTTAATGCTGCATAGTACTTACTACTCTTGCTTAGTACTTACTCTTGTATAGTACATAGTATTCCTGCTTAGTACTTACTCCTGCATAGTACATAGTATTCCTGCTTAGTACTTACTCCTGCATAGTACTTAGTACTCCTGCTTAGTACTTACTCCTGCATAGTACATAGTACACCTGCTTAATACTTACTCCTGCATAGTACTTAGTACTCCTGCTTAGTACTTACTCTTGCATAGTACTTACTACTCCTATTTAGTACTTACTACTGCACAGCCGGCTTAGTACTTACTCCTGCATAGTACTTACTACTCCTATTTAGTACTTACTACTGCACAGCCTGCTTAGTACTTACTCCTGCATAGTACTTAGTTCTCCTGCTTAGTACTTACTGCTGCATAGTTCTTAGTACTCCTACTTAGTACTTACTCCTGCATTATACATAGTATTCTTATTTAGTACTTACTATGGCATAGTACCTAGTACTCCTACTTAGTAATTATTCCTGCCTAGTATATAGTACTCCTGCATAGTACTTAGAACTCATGCTTAGTGCTTACTCCTGCCTAGTACTTAGAACTCTTGCTTAGTTCCTACTCCTGCAGAGTACTTAGTACTCCTTTTTAGTTTCTACTCCTGCATAGTATTCCTGCTTAGCACTTACTCCTGCATAGTACTTAGTACTCCTGCTTAGTACTTACTCCTGCATAGTACATAGTACACCTGCTTAATACTTACTCCTGCATAGTACTTAGTACTCCTGCTTAGTATTTACGCCTGCATAGTACTTAGTACCCCTACTTATTACTTACGCCTGCATAGTACTTAGTATTCCTGCTTAGTACATAGTCTTGCAAAGTACTCAGTACTCCTGCTTAGTACTTAATACTCCTACATAGTACTTAGTACTCCTGCATAGTGTTTAGTACTCCTGCTCAGTACTTACTGTTCTTGCTTAGTACATAGTACTCCTGCTTAGAAGAGAGGTTCAGAGTGGATGAATGTGAAAATCTTGGGTGCAAGTGCTTCTCCAGGGGCAGTATAGGAACATTTCTGTAGTAGCGTGTCAGCTTGGTATGCCAGGCTTTAAGTTTATAGACTATTAAATACAGTAGAATTCCATGATCAACTAGTGCATACTAAAAAGACAATGCAGTAGCACATGCTCTTTTAAATAAGTAGATTTTTTTCTGACAAATTGGAAAAAAAATACTTCAGTTTGACATGCGACAGCCAATCACAGACTCATATAGGTATACACTGAACTCTTGCACATGCTCAGTAGGAGCTGGTGCCTCAGAAAGTGTGTATATAAAAGGACTGTACAATTTATATGGAAGTACATTAGAAAGTCTCTTAAAACCTCATGGTCTATCTTAATCATGAAAGTTTAATTTTGACTTCACAGAGTTGCATTGGGAGAGACTGCACAGGGCAGGAGAGAGATTAATTGGTGCAAAGTTAGGATCTGTTTTAGTCTAAAGCATTTTTGTTTCTGTGAAAGCTGATGATGGTCAGAAAGGGGTAATGGTAAATTAAAGAAAAGTAATTTAATAATGTATCCATGCTCTCAAGACTCATTTTAAACAGCCATACATGAGTTGTATTTCAGTTCTATGTGGATTTATGTTTGTAAAGCTTCCTTACACATAATTGCACTGGCATTGGAGTCTTTGTTTAAAATGTATTCATAAGCTAAAATAATCATATTTGTGTGAATGTACCCAAAATCCCTTGCTAGCGAAGACATTCACTTAGATTATGAGTTTTGCGTTAGAACTAGCTGTGCGGTGCTAACGAGCAGTTTTCCCTCACCATTCACTTACCTGCAGCACTGGTATTACGAGTTTTCAGATTCGTTGTTAAAAGACAAGAAGTGAGCGTTGAGCAAAATTTTGCTCATTACCGCACTCCAATACCAGCGCTGCTTAAGTCAGCGGTGAGCTGGTGTAACGTGCTCGTGCACAATTTCCCCACAGGAATCAACGGGGAGAGCACCTGCAAAAAAGCAGTGTAAAACTCCTTAATGCAGCCCCATTGATTCCTATGGGGAAATAAAATTTATATCTACACCTAACACCCTAACATGAACCCCGAGTCTAAACACCAATAATCTTACACTTATTAACCCCTAATCTGACGCCCCCAATATAGCTGACACCTACATTATATTATTAACCCCTAATCTGCCACTCCGGACACCGCCGCCACCTACATTGTACTTATGAACCCCTAATCTGCTGCCCCCAACATCGCCAACACCTACATTATATTTATTAACCCCTAATCTGACGCCCCCAATGTCGCCGCCACCTACCTACACTTATTAACCCCTAATCTGCCGCCCCAACGTTGCCGCCACTATAATAAACATATTAACCCCTAAACCGCCGCACTCCCGCCTCGCAAACATTAGTTAAATATTATTAACCTCTAATCTACCGCCCCCAACATCGCCAACACCTACATTATATTATTAACCCCTAATCTGCCGCTCCGGACACCGCCGCCACCTACATTATACTTATGAACCCCTAATCTGCTGCCCCCCACATCGCCGCCACCTACATTATATTTATTAACCCCTAATCTGCCACCCCCAATGTCCCCGCCACCTACCTACACTTATTAACCCCTAATCTGCCGCCCCCAACGTTGCCGCCACTATAATAAACATATTAACCCCTAAACCGCCGCACTCCCGCCTCGCAAACATTAGTTAAATATTATTAACCCCTAATCTGCTGGCCCTAACATCGCCACCACCTACCTACATTTATTTACCCCTAATCTGCCGCATCCAACGTCACCGCCACTATATTAAAGTTATTAACCCCTAAACCTAAGTCTAACCCTAAACCTAACACCCCCTAATTTAAATATAATTTAAATAAATCTAAATAAATATTCCTATCATTAACTAAATTATTCCTATTTAAAACTAAATATGTACCTATAAAATAAACCCTAAGCTAGCTACAATATAACTAATCGTTTTTAACTAGGTAGAATAGTTATTAAATAGTTATTAACTATTTAATAACTACCTAGCTAAAATAAATACAAATTTACCTGTAAAATAAAACCTAAACCTAAGTTACACTAACACCTAACACTACACAATAATTAAATACATTAACTAAATTAAATACAATTACCTAAATTAAATTAAATTAGCTAAAGTACAAAAAACAAACAAACACTAAATTACAGAAAATAATAAACGAATTACAGAAATTTAAACTAATTACACCTAATCTAATAGCCCTATCAAAATAAAAAAGCCCCCCCCCCCAAATAAAAAAAACCTTGTCTAAACTAAACTACCAATAGCCCTTTAAAGGGCCTTTTGCGGGGCATTGCCCCAAAGCAATCAACTCTTTTACCTGTAAAAAAAATACAAACAACCCCCTCAACAGTAAAACCCACCCCCCACACAACCAACCCCCCAAATAAAATACTAGCTAAAAAAACCTAAGCTCTGCATTTCCCTGAAAAGGACATTTGGATGGGCATTGCCCTTAAAAGGGCAGTTAGCTCTATTGCCACCCAAACCCTAATCTAAAAAATAAAACCCAATACACCCTTAAAAAAAAACTAACACTAACCCCCTGAAGATCGACTTACCTGGAGACGTCTTTATCCAAGCCAGGCGAAGTGGTCCTCCAGACGGGCAAATGCCCTTTTCAGGGCAATGGGGAGCTTAGGTTTTTTTTAGCTAGTAATTTATTTGGGGGGTTGGTTGCGTGGGTGGTGGGTTTTACTGTTGGGGGGTTGTTTGTATTTTTTTACAGGTAAAAGAGCTGATTACTTTGGGGCAATGCCAAAAGGCCCATTTAAGGGCTATTGGTAGTTTAGGCTAGGGTTTTTTTTTGTTTTTTTTTGGAGGGGCTTTTTTATTTTAATAGGGCTATTAGATTAGGTATAATTAGTTTAAATTTCTGTAATTTGTTTATTATTTTCTGTAATTTAGTGTTGTTGTTTTTTTCACTTTAGCTAATTTACTTTAATTTAGGTAATTGTATTTCATTTAGTTAATTTATTTAATTATAGTTTAGTGTTAGGTGCTAGTGTAACTTAGGTTACATTTTATTTTATAGGTAAATTTGTATTTATTTTAGCTAGGTAGTTATTAAATAGTTAATAACTTTTTAATAACTATTCTACATAGTTAAAATAAATACAAACTTGCCTGTAAAATAAAAATAAACCCTAAGCTAGATACAATGAAACTATTAGTTATATTGTAGCTAGCTTAGGGTTTATTTTACAGGTAAGTATTTAGTTTTAAATAGGAATAATTTAGTTAATGATAGGAATATTTATTTAGATTTATTTAAATTATATTTAAGTTAGGGGGTGTTAGGTTTAGGGTTAGACTTAGGTTTAGGGGTTAATATCTTTAATATAGTGGCAGCGACGTTGGGGCGGCAGATTAGGGGTTAATAAATGTAGGTAGGTGTCTGCGATGTTAGGGACGGCAGATTAGGGGTTAATAATATTTAACTAATGTTTGCTAGGCGGGAGTGCAGCGGTTTAGGGGTTAATATGTTTATTATAGTGGCGGCGACGTTGGGGGCGGCAGATTAGGGGTTAATAAGTGTAGGTAGGTGGCTGCGACATTGGGGGCAGCAGATTAGGGGTTAATAAATATAATGTAGGTGCCGGCGATGTTGGGGGCGGCAGATTAGGGGTTAATAAATATAATGTATGCAGCGGCAGTGTCTGGAGCGGCAGATTAGGGGTTCAAATGTTTATTTTAGTGTTTGCCATGTGGGAGGGCCTCGGTTTAGGGGTTAATAGGTAGTTTATGGGTGTTAGTGTACTTTTTAGCACTTTAGTTATGAGTTTTATGTTACGGCGTTGTACCATAAAACTCTTAACTACTGACTTTTAAATGCGTTAGGACTCTTGACAGGAGAGGGTGTACGGCTCACTTTTTGGCCTCCCAGGACGGCGCTATGGAAGTCCCATAGAAAAAAGACTTTACGAAGTTTACGTAAGTCGTTTTGCGGTAAAATACTTACCTATAAAATAAACTCAAGCTAGCTACAATATAACTAATAGTTACATTGTAGCTAGCTTAGGATTGATTTTTATTTTATAGGCAAGTTTGTATTTATTTTAACTAGGTAGAATAGTTATTAAATAGTTATTAACTATTTAATAACTACCTAGCTAAAATAAATACAAATTTACCTCTAAAATAAAACCTAAACCTAAGTTACACTAACACCTAACACTACACAATAATTAAATACATTAACTAAATTAAATACAATTACCTAAATTAAATTAAATTAGCTAAAGTACAAAAAACAAACAAACACTAAATTACAGAAAATAATAAACGAATTACAGAAATTTAAACTAATTACACATAATCTAATAGCCCTATCAAAATAAAAAAAAGCCCCCCAAAAAATAAAAAAAAACCTTGTCTAAACTACCAATAGCCTTTAAAGGGCCTTTTGCGGGGCATTGCCCCAAAGTAATCAGCTCTTTTACCTGTAAAAAAAAATACAAACAACCCCCCAACAGCAAAAACCCACCACCCACACAACCAGCCCCCCAAATAAAATACTAGCTAAAAAAACCTAAGCTCCGCATTGCCCTGAAAAGGACATTTGGATGGGCATTGCCCTTTAAAGGGCAGTTAGCTCTTTTGCCACCCAAACCCTAATCTAAAAATAAAACCCACCCAATACACCCTTAAAAAAAACTAACACTAACCCCCTGAAGATCGACTTAACTGGAGACGTCTTTATCCAAGCCAGGTGAAGTGGTCCTCCAGACGGGTAAATGCCCTTTTCAGGGCAATGGGGAGCTTAGGTTTTTTTAGCTAGTAATTTATTTGGGGGTTGGTTGTGTGGGTGGTGGGTTTTACTGTTGGGGGGTTGTTTGTATTTTTTTACAGGTAAAAGAGCTGATTACTTTGGGGCAATGCCCCACAAAAGGCCCATTTAAGGGCTATTGGTAATTTAGTTTAGCTAGGGTTTTTTTTATTTTGGGGGGACTTTTTTATTTTAATAGGGCTATTAGATTAGGTGTAATTAGTTTAAATTTCTGTAATTTGTTTATTATTTTCTGTAATTTAGTGGGTTTTTTGCACTTTAGCTAATTTAATTTAATTTAGGTAATTGTATTTCATTTAGTTAATTTATTTAATTATAGTTATAGTGTTAGGTGTTAGTGTAACTTAGGTTACGTTTTATTTTACAGGTAAATTTGTATTTATTTTAGCTAGGTAGTTATTAAATAGTTAATAACTATTTAATAACTATTCTACGTAATTAAAATAAATACAAACTTGCCTGTAAAATAAAAATAAATCCTACGCTAGATACAATGAAACCATTAGTTATATTGTAGTTAGCTTAGGGTTTATTTTACAGGTAAGTATTTAGTTTTAAATAGGAATAATTTACGGCTAGATTTAGAGTTTTGTCGGTAAGGACCCGCGTATCTAACGCTGGCTTTTTTCTGGCCGCACCTTTAAAATAACTCTGGTATTGAGAGTCCACAGAATGGCTGCGTTAGGCTCCAACAAAAGGAGCGTAGAGCAAATTAATGCAACTGCAACTCTCGATACCAGAGTTGCTTACGGACGCGGCCAGCCTCAAAAACGTGCTCGTGCACGATTCCCCCATAGGAAACAATGGGGTTGTTTGAGCTGAAAAAAAACCTAACACCTGCAAAAAAGCCGCGTTCAGCTCCTAACGCAGCACCATTGTTTCCTATGGGGAAACACTTCCTACGTCTGCACCTAACACTCTAACATGTACCCCGAGTCTAAACACCCCTAACCTTACACTTATTAACCCCTATTCTGCCGCCCCCACTATCGCTGACACCTGTATATTATTTTGAACCCCTAATATGCCGCTCCTTAAACCGCCGCTACTTACATTATCCCTATGTACCCCTAATCTGCTGCCCCTAACACCGCCGACCCCTATATTATATTTATTAACCCCTAATCTGCCCCCCACAACGTCGCCTCCACCTGCCTACACTTATTAACCCCTAATCTGCCGAGCGGACCGCACCGCTATTATAATAAAGTTATTAACCCCTAATCCGCCTCACTAACCCTATAATAAATAGTATTAACCCCTAATCTGCCCTCCCTAACATCGCCGACACCTAACTTCAATTATTAACCCCTAATCTGCCGACTGGAGCTCACCGCTATTCTAATAAATGTATTTACCCCTAAAGCTAAGTCTAACCCTAACACTAACACCCCCCTAAATTAAATATAATTTTAATCTAACGAAATTAATTAACTCTTCTTAAATAAATTATTCCTATTTAAAGCTAAATACTTACCTGTAAAATAAATCCTAATATAGCTACAATATAAATTATAATTATATTATAGCTATTTTAGGATTAATATTTATTTTACAGGTAACTTTGTATTTATTTTAACCAGGTACAATAGCTATTAAATAGTTAAGAACTATTTAATAGCTAAAATAGTTAAAATAATTACAAATTTACCTTTAAAATAAATCCTAACCTAAGTTACAATTAAACCTAACACTACACTATCAATAAATAAATTAAATAAAATACCTATAATTATCTACAATTAAACCTAACACTACACTATCAATAAATAAATTAAATACAATTCCTACAAATAAATACAATGAAATAAACTAACTAAAGTACAAAAAATAAAAAAGAACTAAGTTACAAAAAATAAAAAAATATTTACAAACATTAGAAAAATATTACAACAATTTTAACCCCTTAGTGACCAGAGCACTTTTCCATTTTCTGTCCGTTTGGGACCAAGGCTATTTTTACATTTTTGCGGTGTTTGTGTTTAGCTGTAATTTTCTTCTTACTCATTTACTGTACCCACACATATTATATACCGTTTTTCTCGCCATTAAATGGACTTTCTAAAGATACCATTATTTTCATCATATCTTATCATTTACTATAAAAAAAAATATAAAATATGAGGAAAAAATTGAAAAAAACACACTTTTTCTAACTATGACCCCCAAAATCTGTTACACATCTACAACTACCAAAAAACACCCATGCTAAATAGTTTCTAAATTTTGTCCTGAGTTTAGAAATACCCAATGTTTACATGTTCTTTGCTTTTTTTGTAAGTTATAGGGCCATAAATACAATTAGCACTTTGCTATTTCCAAACCATTATTTTTCAAAATTAGCGCTAGTTACATTAGAACACTAATATCTTTCAGGAATCTCTGAATATCCATTGACATGTATATATTTTTTTTTAGTAGACATCCCAAAGTATTCATCTAGGCCCATTTTGGTATATTTCATGCCACCATTTCACCGCCAAATGCGATTAAATACAAAAAATCGTTCACTTTTTTACTAATTTTTTCACAAACTTTTGGTTTCTCACTGAAATTATTTACAAACAGCTTGTGTAATTATGGCTTAAATGGTTGTAAATTCTTCTCTGGGATCCCCTTTGTTCAGAAATAGCAGACATATATGGCTTTGGCGTTGCTTTTTAGTAATTAGAAGGCTGCTAAATGCCACTGCGCACTACACGTGTATTATGCCCAGCAGTGAAGGGGTTAATTATGGAGCATGTAGGGAGCCTTTAGGGATAATTTTAGCTTTAGTGTAGTGTAGTAGACAACCCCTAGTATTGATCTAGGCCAATTTTGGTATATTTCATGCCACCATTTCACCGCCAAATGCGATCAAATTAAAAAAACCGTTAAATTTTTCACAATTTTAGGTTTCTCACTGAAATCATTTACAAACAGCTTGTGCAATTATGGCACAAATGGTTGTAAATGCTTCTCTGGGATCCCCTTTGTTCAGAAATAGCAGACATATATGGCTTTGGCGTTGCTTTTTGGTAATTAGAAGGCCGCCAAATGCCGCTGCATTTCACACGTGTATTATGGCTAGCAGTGAAGGGGTTAATTATGTAGCTTGTAGGGAGCTTGCAGGGTTAATTTTAGCTTTAGTGTAGAGCTCAGCCTCCCACCTGAAACATGAGACCACCTGATCCCTCCCAAACAGCTCTCTTCCCTCCCCCACCCCACAATTGTCCCCGCCATCTTAAGTACTGGCAGAAACTCTGCCAGTACTAAAATAAAAGCTATATTTGGGCCTTTTTTGTGTTTTTTAAGCATATTTACATATGCTGCTGTGTAGGATCCCCCCTTAGCTCCCAGCCTCACTGATCCCCCACCAAACAGCTCTCTAACCCTCCCCCTCTGCCTTAATGGGCGCCATCTTGGGTACTGGCAGCTGTCTGCCAGTACCCAGTGTAGTAAAAAAAAATGTGCCTTTTTATTTTTTTAAATGATCTTTTCTGTAGTGTAGCTTCCCCCCCCCCCCAAGATCAACCCCCCCACCCCTTCCAGGTCCCTTAGCTGTTTATTTACAGCTTTAATAACTTTTTTTGATTACTTTACCCAGTTTATTTTTCTGTAGTGCAGCGGTTCCCTCCCGCTCCCGCCCCGTGCACGCGCCCGCCCGCCGCCCCCCGTGCACGCGCGCGCTCCCGTGCGCGCTCCCGCCCCTCCCGCCCCCGATCCCGCCCCCCTCCACTCCATTCGGCACATCGATGGCCGACCACCCGCCTCCCAGACTTGCTCCCACCCACCAACGATACCGGCCACCGATGTCCGGTGCAGAGAGGGCCACAGAGTGGCTCTCTCTGCATCGGATGGCCAAGGGGGGTTATTGCAGGATGCCTCGATATCGAGGCATCACTGCAATAACCGGAAAGCAGCTGGAAGCGTGCAGGATCGCTTCCAGCTGCTTTCCAGACCAAGGACGTACGCCACACGTCCTCGGTCATTAACTGACTTTTTTTTGAGGACGTGTGGCGTACGTCCTTGGTCATTAAGGGGTTAAACTAATTACACCTACTCTAAGCCCCCTAATAAAATAACAAATCCCCCCAAAATAAAAAAATGCCCTACCCTATTCTAAATTACTAAAGTTCAAAGCTCTTTTACCTTACCAGCCCTGAACAGGGCCCTTTGCGGGGCATGCCCCAAGAAGTTCAGCTCTTTTGCCTGTAAAAAAAAACATACAATACCCCCCCCCCAACATTACAACCCACCACCCACATACCCCTAATCTAACCCAAACCCCCCTTAAATAAACCTAACACTAAGCCCCTGAAGATCTTCCTACCTTATCTTCACCATACCAGGTTCACCGATCGATCCAGAAGAGCTCCTCCGATGTCCTGATCCAAGCCCAAGCGGGAGCTGAAGAGGTCCATGATCCGGCTGAAGTCTTCATCCAAGCGGGAGCTGAAGAGGTCCATGATCCGGATGAAGTCTTCTATCAATGGCATCTTCAATCTTCTTTCTTCGGGAGCCATCATCTTCCATTCGACGCGGAACATCCTCTTCTCCCGACGCCTACTAGCAGAATTACAGTTTCTTTAAATGACGTCATCCAAGATGGCGTCCCTCGAATTCCGATTGGCTGATAGGATTCTATCAGACAATCGGAATTAAGGTAGGAATATTCTGATTGGCTGATGGAATCAGCCAATCAGAATCAAGTTTTATCCGATTGGCTGATTCAATCAGCCAATCAGATTGAGCTTGCATTCTATTGGCTGTTCCGATTAGCCAATCGGATTGAACTTGATTCTGATTGGCTGATTCCATCAGCCAATCAGAATATTCCTTCCTTAATTCCGATTGGCTGATAGAATCCTATCAGCCAATCGGAATTCGAGAGACGCCATCTTGGATGACGTCATTTAAAGGAACCGTCATTCAGCTAGTAGGCGTCGGGAGAAGAGGATGTTCTGCGTCGGATGGAAGATGATGGCTCCCGAAGAAAGAAGATTGAAGATGCCGTTGATAGAAGACTTCATCCGGATCATGTACCTCTTCAGCTCCCGCTTGGATGAAGACTTCAGCCGGATCATGGACCTCTTCAGCTCCCGCTTGGGCTTGGATCAGGACATCGGAGGAGCTCTTCTGGATCGATCGGTGAACCTGGTATGGTGAAGATAAGGTAGGAAGATCTTCAGGGGCTTAGTGTTAGGTTTATTTAAGGGGGGTTTGGGTTAGATTAGGGGTATGTGGGTGGTGGGTTGTAATGTTTGGGGGGGGGTATTGTATGTTTTTTTTTACAGGCAAAAGAGCAGAACTTCTTGGGGCACGCCCCGCAAAGGGCCCTGTTCAGGGCTGGTAAGGTAAAAGAGCTTTGAACTTTAGTAATTTAGAATAGGGTAGGGCATTTTTTTATTTTGGGGGTCTTTGTTATTTTATTAGGGGGCTTAGAGTAGGTGTAATTAGTTTAAAATTGTTGTAATATTTTTCTTATGTTTGTAAATATTTTTTTATTTTTTGTAACTTAGTTCTTTTTTATTTTTTGTACTTTAGTTAGTTTATTTCATTGTAGTTATTTGTAGGAATTGTATTTAATTAATTTATTGATAGTGTAGTGTTAGGTTTAATTGTAGGTAATTGTAGGTATTTTATTTAATTAATTTATTGATAGTGTAGTGTTAGGTTTAATTGTAGGTAATTGTAGGTATTTTATTTAATTAATTTATTCATAGTGTAGTGTTAGGTTTAATTGTAACTTAGGTTAGGATTTATTTTACAGGTAATTTAGTAATTATTTTAACTAGGTAGCTATTAAATAGTTCTTAACTATTTAATAGCTATTGTACCTGGTTAAAATAAATACAAAGTTACCTGTAAAATAAATATAAATCCTAAAATAGCTATAATATAATTATAATTTATATTGTAGCTATATTAGGGTTTATTTTACAGGTAAGTATTTAGCTTTAAATAGGAATAATTTATTTAATAAGAGTTAATTAATTTCGTTAGATTTAAATTATATTTAACTTAGGGGGGTGTTAGTGTTAGGGTTAGACTTAGCTTTAGGGGTTAATACATTTATTAGAATAGCGGTGAGCTCCGGTCGGCAGATTAGGGGTTAATGTTTGAAGTTAGGTGTCGGCGATGTTAGGGAGGGCAGATTAGGGGTTAATACTATTTATTATAGGGTTAGTGAGGCGGATTAGGGGTTAATAACTTTATTATAATAGCGGTGCGGTCCGGTCGGCAGATTAGGGGTTAATAAGTGTAGGCAGGTGGAGGCGACGTTGAGGGGGGCAGATTAGGGGTTAATAAATATAATATAGGGGTCGGCGGTGTTAGGGGCAGCAGATTAGGGGTACATAGCTATAATGTAGGTGGCGGCGCTTTGCGGTCGGCAGATTAGGGGTTAATTATTGTAGGTAGCTGGCGGCGACGTTGTGGGGGGCAGGTTAGGGGTTAATAAATATAATATAGGGGTCGGCGGTGTTAGGGGCAGCAGATTAGGGGTACATAAGTATAACGTAGGTGGCGGTCGACAGATTAGGGGTAAAAAAAATTTAATTGAGTGGCGGCGATGTGGGGGACCTCGGTTTAGGGCTACATAGGTAGTTTATGGGTGTTAGTGTACTTTAGAGCACAGTAGTTAAGAGCTTTATGAACCGGCGTTAGCCCAGAAAGCTCTTAACTACTGACTTTTTTCTGCGGCTGGAGTTTTGTCGTTAGATTTCTAACGCTCACTTCAGCCACGACTCTAAATACCGGAGTTAGAAAGATCCCATTGAAAAGATAGGATACGCAAATGACATAAGGGGATCTGCGGTATGGAAAAGTCGCGGCTGAAAAGTGAGCGTTAGACCCTTTTTTGACTGACTCCAAATACCGGAGGTAGCCTAAAACCAGCGTTAGGAGCCTCTAACGCTGGTTTTCACGGCTACCGCCAAACTCCAAATCTAGGCCTTAGTTAATTATAGGAATATTTATTTAGATTTATTTAAATTATATTTAAGTTAGCGGGTGTTAGGTTTAGGGTTAGACTTAGGTTTAGGGGTTAATAACTTTAATATAGTGGCGGCGACGTTGGGGCGGCAGATTAGGGGTTAATAAATGTAGATAGGTGGTGGCGATGTTAGGGACGGCAGATTAGGGGTTAATAATATTTAACTAATGTTTGCGAGGTGGGAGTGCGGCGGTTTAGGGGTTAATATGTTTATTATAGTGGCGGCGACGTTGGGGGCGGCAAATTAGGGGTTAATAAGTGTAGGTAGGTGGCTGCGACATTCGGGGCAGCAGATTAGGGGTTAATAAATATAATGTAGGTGGAGGCGATGTTGGGGGCGGCAGATTAGGGGTTAATAAATATAATGTAGGTGGCGGCGGTGTCCGGAGCGGCAGATTAGGGGTTCAAATATTTATTTTAGTGTTTGCAATGCGGGAGGGCCTCGGTTTAGGGGTTAATAGGTAGTTTATGGGTGTTAGTGTACTTTTTAGCACTTTAGTTATGAGTTTTATGTTACGGCGTTGTTCCATAAAACTCTTAACTACTGACTTTTAAATGCGTTAGGACTCTTGACAGGAGAGGGTGTACCGCTCACTTTTTGGCCTCCCAGGACAGACTTGTAATACCGGCGCTATGGAAGTCCCATAGAAAAATACTTTACGAAGTTTACGTACGTCGTTTTGCGGTAAGGCCAAAGAAGTGTGTGGTACACCTAAACCTTCAAGACTCGTAATACCAGCGGGCGTAAAAAAGCAGCGTTAGGACCTCTTAACACTGCTTTTTTACCTTAACGCACAACTCGTAATCTAGCCGATTGTTTGCTAAGGTTTTCTGTGGAAAGACTTCTATTGTGTCTAGATCTGTACATGTGCTGGAATAATTTATTTTACTCCACATTATGTATTGTAGATAAAAATTGTTGGCCTTTTATAATATTCCTTATGTCTACAGTTTTACAAAACTCAGATATTCAGTATTCAACTCAAGCTACAGCTGGGTCATTCTAAAAAAGCAGCTTGTTTGATGCCTCTGCCAAAGATGTCCTTTTCTGTGAAAAGTGAAATATTCTTTATGCTCTGCGTGGCATTTCTGGACACCTCTAACTTGCTGCAACATTCTGATGGATTTATTCATCCTTTAAGATGTCACATACAGAGACACAGAAAGGTTTTTCTAGCTATGGTAACTATGGTTACTAAAACGCGTTCCCTGGAAGCTTGACTAAATCATTTAACATTTATCCCCATGGAAAGATCTGTCACAAGAGGGAAGGGAGAAAATAATTTTATCTTGAGAAATATGTAAAATATAGTTACTCTTAAAATAGGTTTAGTGGTTGAAATTAACTATACGTTTTATGTGCATCTGAACTACAAGTCACAGGGTTACAAACATCTGCTGCAAGCTTAAAGTATTGGAAACATATGTTGTAGAAACAGTATATAAATATGTGAGTGATGCCTGGAAAAAGATAGAAAAAAAAAAATAGAGCCTACAGGTGTTAAACTGAGAAATTGTATGTCACAATTACAGAAGTTATTAACCATTGAAGTCTCTGTACAAATTGGTTAGGATGTTTTATAGTTTGTGGCTTAGCTAAACAATAAGTTTGAAGTCATTTAGATATCTTACAAACTTCATTACTTTATTTGGTTATGAAACCGTATCCATGTTTATATCCTCTGCAGAAATATGTCTACAGAACAGAAATGTATGTACAACTGTAGCGAGCTCTGCTACTCATGTGTATCTGCAAATGTGGTGTAGATGACAATATGCTCTGTGTGTGACTTTTGATGTTGCTGTATATTTTTATATATTAAAAGTGATGATGAAATCAAATATTTAACTCCATTTGAACACCATTGTCCCTTTACCCGTCCAGTGTTAAACAGAGGTCTTGTTTTCCTCCGTGTTTTAACAGAAGGGGTCCTCCTCTTTCCTATGTAGAGTCTCATTCCCTTTCACTAGTAGGTGAACAGTAAAAACCTATCTAATGCATTGAAAGCAGCATACAACACACACACACACTATGTCCCTTACATGAAAGAGGAGATTACCCATTTTCAAATAAGGGGTTTTATACCCCTTTAGGTAGGAGACAGTTGCCATAGAAATTTAAATCTGCCTACTTGGTGCCTTTTGTGGTGCCCAGGGCTTTAAAAGGGACCATAGAAACCCAAAGCAATCACTATAACGGGGCACGTGACCTTTTTTAAATAAATTGAAAGATTGTGTAAAGTGACAAAAATTATACATTTTATCTTTCAATTTTAATTATTAATGTTTATTGAACAATATAGGTGAGAAAACTTAAATGTTGGGAAGGTGTAATAATGTTAAATGTGTGTCTGAAATATTTAAGTAATAAAATTATTATATATTTGGTCTGCTCAAAAAAAAAAAATGATTTTGTGTAGGTATTAACTCACAGTAAAAATGCTAAAAGCAACTCCAGCACAGGTGTGAACAAGTTCAGAGATAAAGGGGTTAATAGTATTATTATTATGACAAATACAATTAAATATCAATGCTAATAAAAATAATGAAACATTTTTCTAAAACGTCTTATGGAACAAAGAGTAGTTATTACAATGCACCTGACCCACAAAACATCTGTGTTCACCTAGTGCTAGTTTGCAGGTTTCTCTTTATACACATGCTGAGCAGAACGCATTTACACTGTAGTTCAGTATTTACATATATACCTCTTGAAGATAATTGCAAAAGGCTTAGGGTCAGATTAAGAGTGGATTACAATCGTTTTGTGCGATTGATAAGAGGTTTATAAGGACTCAAAGATATGAGATCTCAGGTGCTAGGGGGAAAAACTCAGACAAAGGGCTTTAACATTGAGATACACACACATATATATGTCAAAAGATGTACAGGTAGCCCTCAGTTTATGCCGGGGTTAGGTTCCAGAATGAATGGTTGTAAATCGAAACCGTTGTAAATTGAAACCCAGTTTATAATGTAAGTCAATGGGAAGTGAGGGAGTTAGGTTCCAGGCCCCTCTCAAAATTGTCATAAGTAACACCTAATACATTATTTTTAAAGCTTTGAAATGAAGACTTGAAATGCTAAACAGCATTATAAACCTAATAAAATAATCACACAACACAGACTACACTTGCATTTTTCTGCAAACCGTTCTTTCTATGCATTCCAATCTGGACTGATTTATAGACAGGAAGATCTTGATCCTTTGAAATCTGCTCGATAGCTCAGGTCTGGTTAAACTGATTAATTTCAGCTTGCTTGGCTTTGATGCAACACAAGCGGACAGCTCCACCTACTGGCTATTTTAATAAATGCACTGCTTCTCAATGCTTTTCAATAGCAGTCACATGACTGGGAAAAAAGGTTGTTATTCTGAAACGGTGTAAATTGAACCGTTGTAAAACGAGGGTGACCTGTATATGTATGTGTGTATATATATATATATATATATATATATATATATATATATATGTGTGTGTGTGTACATATGTATTTATGTACTTATATGTGTTATATATGTATCTACAGACATATATACACATATAAACACATAAATACATATGTACAAACATAAGACATATTTATATTTACATACATATATATATATATATATATATAATCTTCAACAAAGCAGGAACCAGCCAGGATTTTTTCAAAAACAGGGGTCATGCAAGGCACTGAAACACAAGTGACGCTTAATCACCGGAACCGGAAGTGATGTAACTTCCGGTGGCGGTCTTAGGACATGTAAGCGTAGGAGAGCACGGAGGTAGGCATGAACGATGTGAGCGTGGTCTATTACGATGATCATGACTCTATGAACACATGGATTGGATCACATTAAGGCACTATATTGGATTAATTTATTAAGTAGAAGAGTGGCACAGTGTATGTTTGCTACGGCATACCGGAGGTGGTTGTTTAACTTCCGGGGGTGGTTGAACACACATCGTTATGATGTACATTAGTTTGACGATGTCTATATGTGGTGAGGATGTCTATATGTGTTTGGGAATACAATGAAATGACACAGAGTATATACACAATGTTATAATGTGTGGGTATTTATATGCAGGGCTCTATTGATACTGGAAATGTATACTGAAAATTTGATTAAAGCACTTCCGGGTCATGCATGTTAAACCGGAAGCAGTGTGATTTTGGCGCTTTTTCTGAACAGGAAGTGGGAGGTGTTCTTGTGTTTGTTTGCTTATTTAAGGTGCAGTGTGCTTGTACACTTTATGTTTTGAGGAAGGGGAGGTTTACTCCCCGAAACGTCAATAAATTTGACCCCTGTTTTTGAAAAATCCTGGCTGGTTCCTGCTTTGTTGAAGATTGTTTATTACACAGAACCTTCAGGTGGTTGGCTCATGGAGGGCGGATTCACATTGTGTGTTATGTGTATGTATATATATATATATATATATATATATATATATATATATATATATATATATATATATATATATATATATATATGTGTGTGTGTGCATTGGAGCCCTTTGCAGTTAAGTAGATGAAAACACGCAAAAACATATATGCAATATTCATTTTTAGTAAAGGTTTTAACAATGTATTTACTGTAAATATCTCATATTCCAATGTTCTGCACATAGCAGAATATTCTCTAAGTGTTTCTAAATAGTTATCCCTATATATAAATATATTTATATATATATTAGTATATATCTATACCTAGATATAATCATGTGTATATATATATATATATATAGGTATAGATATATATTGTACCAAAATAACATCAGATAGATGTAGAAATATTTATTTATGGATAAATAGAACCTATTCTGCTATGTGAAGAACATTGGAATGTGAAATATTCATATTTCCATGTTGGGTTAGTGCACATGAGAATATGCGATCGGGTTTGCGCACGAGTAGAGTGTTAGTTTATTTTCACCTTTTTTTAGTGAGTGCACACACAATATTCTAAGTTTTTATTTTTGCACTCTTCGGGTTAGTGCGTGAGCAAAAAAAGTTTGCTTCCAACTCATAACATGACTACGTGGATGTTTCCTTACAGTAACCTTAAAAGGACAGTACGCTGTAAAATTGTTTTATATTAATGTATTTTCAATTACTTGTTATACCAGCTGCATAGTATAAAATGTATGAGAAATCAGGTTTATTTGTGTATATGAAGTAGCTGGTTTTGTGCCTTTAAACCACAGTCTATTACAGTGGGTTGAGTTTCAGGTAATATCAGATCTCATTATGTTATCACTTTGTGTACACACACATACTTCCTTATCTTATATTTGTCTGGAAAACTAAAGCTCAATACATAGGGGCCTATTTATTATGTGTCTGTCCGACATTATTCAATCAGCGGATCATGTCCAACAGACATTACTGAATGCGGAGAGCAAAACGCTCTCAGCATTCAGCATTGCACCAGCAGCTCTTGTGAACTGCTGGTGCAATGCCGCCCCCTGCAGTTTTGCGGCCAATTGGCCGCTAGCAGGGGGTGTCAATCAACCCGATCGTATTCGAATTGCAGCAATGTCTGTCCGCCTCCTCAGAGCAGGCGGACAGGTTATGGAGCAGCGGTCTTTAGACCACTGCTTCATAACTGTTTTTTCTGGTGAAACACGGGGCTTCAAGCTCCATACAGAGCGTGATAGATAGGCCCCAATGAGAGAACAATGGACAATTATAATTTTAATTACTTAACTATCCTGCTCCCCACAGTGAGTTTAATTTCTTCTGCTGGCTGTGTTTACTTTGGCTATTCAGTAGCTGAGACTTCAGTATCAAAGCTTTCAGTATCAGTTGGGAAACCACAAGCTAAATCAGCTATTTTAAAGGCCAAAATAGGGGTAAAGGAGCTACTGTACTTGTAAACAATTTAATACACTCCAGCAGGTAAAATGGATCATTGAGAACAATTTAAATGGGAGAAAATTTTTGGGTGAACTATCCCTTTAAGACACAGCACAGCTGTAAAAATTTAATAAAACAGTTGCTTTTTATGAGGTAAAAATCAAAGGCATTAAACAAATTAAAACACTTCATATGTAGTGAGAGTGAAGCCTTCTATGAAGTGACAGGAACTGATCCAATAGTATTACCTTTGCACAAATGTATTTATAACATGGCAATGGAGGTTTTCTGTCACCAGAAATACTTCAGTCACGGTAATGCATATACTGTTGTCCTGGACTGGTATGTGTTATCATGTGGGCTGCTTGAGAGGATTTCATTACTAGACACGCATTTGGATTAAGACAAATAAAAAAAACACAAATTGAGCTGCCCCTTTAACAAATAAACAAGTGAATGAATGCACAACTTAGAAAAAATTGTTTATTTCTTCATAGTGTTAAAACAGTTTTCTCATTTGACACATTGTTCCATATCATTTGACACATTATTCCATATATACAATGGTTACAGTATATGGGGTTAAACAAATGACGTATCATAATCACACCTTTCTACACAGCATAAGTTAGAACAAAAAAGCACAGTAAACATAATAGGAATAAGGAGGAATAAGGAGTTTACTGTGAAACTAACAGTTTTAGATAACCGTGTATCTGGGCGCATCCCCAAGGACATAGCAAGGCCATTCTTGAGACACAGTTGTTGCATATGAAACTAAAATCTAATGTCAGCATACAGTTGCCTTGAGATATAAACAAATTATTTTTAGACAGGATAATAAATCCTCAGATATTTAGTGGGGAGTAAACCTTTTACACGTAACACGAGACACAGGGAAACATCAGACAAACACTTCTTACAGATAAAATACACAGAATATCCATTTCATTACTGCAAAGACCATAAAACAAAAAGAAAGGGGTCTCACATACCAATCTATTTTTTAAGATACATCCTGTCATGTCACATTACAACATTACATACAGCGAGTCAGGAACTTTTCTCCATGAGCACAGAATGCAGCAAACAGCTACAGCACTTATCACTAAGCCCTTTGAACAGACCCCACATTCAAAATACAATAAGATTAGCAATGAAATAAGCAATTAAGCAACAAGCATCAAGTGACTATTCAGCTCCATTGATATTTAAACTAAACTATACTATATACTTATATAATGGACTTTTAACCCTTTAAAACCCTTAAAGTGAAAGACTTAACTTCTGTTATCACAAGACTCTAACTTGCAAACAAATTAGGTGAGACTTTAACTCACGCTATAATTTTCGCTATAACTTGCATTAGGACTCAAACCTACGCAACCCCACGCTTAATGGCAGGACTCAAACAGGTCAAGGGGGTTTAACCCCTTATAAAGGGACCTTAAAGGGACATTATACAGTCATTTTTTCTTTGCATAAATCTTTTGTAGAAGATCCATTTATATAGCCCATAAAGTTGTTTTTTTTTAATGTATAGTTTTGCTTATTTTTAAATAACATTGCTCTGATTTTCAGACTCCTAACCAAGCCCAAACGTTTTATGAGAATACCGTCAGCTACCTTCTCCAGCTTGCTCCTGTTTGTGTAAAGGTTCTTTTCATATGCAAAAGAAGGAGGGGGGGGGGGTGTCTTATTTCCCACTTGCAGTGGGCTTTCCACCTACCTTTTTAACAGAGCTAAAGTGAGAGCTTCTAAGTAAGTTTTTAAACAGTTTTATACTGGATTTTTATAGCAGTATCTGTGCATCATATTCTTTATAGTAGTGTCTATTACATGCAGTTATATGAAAATGAGTGTATACTGTCCCTTTAACCCTTTATATAGTATTAACGCCGTCTAGACTTTGGGTTCAGATTCACAGAGGGAAAAGCAGAATAAAAACACTTATCTACTTACCCCTGTGTGAATCCTATGCTCTGACATCAGAATTGCTAGGCGTTATCTTATAACTGGGGGTATCACTTGACACTTAGCAGCATTCTACACCTTCACCTGTAACTGAATAGGTTACTTTGCAATATCTTGGGAGACCGCATTTAGACAGGCAGCAAGAAAAGTCTAATCACTGTTCTGTTTATTATCAGGCATCACAGACTTTTATAGGCAATGGTTACAGTATATGGGGTTAAACAATGACATAATCATAATCACAACATTTCACACAGTATGCTTAGAACAAAGATCTTCATTAAAAATAAGAAATAAAAAAGATTTTTCCTGAGAAACAATATAATTAGGACGCCAAAAATGTCCTAGGGAGGTGCACTCATGCAAGAGAGGAGGTGAATCATATTGAAGCAGGCCGCACTCTTGTCAAAAAAGATGATAATCAGGCAAGTCCTATTGAGGGAACATAGAGAGGCCCCACATAGGGTGATATTGACTTAGATCGCCAAAAATGCAAAGGTGTGTTACAAAAACCCTTCAGGGTGGCTTCTCATAAGATGTGGCGGCACAACCGGAGTGCCTAGCAGTACGGGACCAACGTTTCTCAGCAACACATATGCCATTTCATCAGGCTGATCAGCCTGGCGAAACGGCATATGTGTTGCTGAGAAATGCGTTGCTGTGCTAGTGTTGTATACAATAAAGTTTACACACTTGTTTTTTCTACTTGCTCTGATCTCTTTTTTATTCAATTGGATGATTGGTATATGTATTTTTGATCTCCCAGTTCCATTGTGACGTCCTGACCACTGCCTGCCATCCCTCCTACCATTGGTGACTGGCTTGTTACACTGCCTTCATGATTGGCTTGCCCAGCTACGTGATCTGGCGTACGACGCTCCAGTTTCCTGTTGAATCCTACGGGCTAGGCACTCCGGTTGTGCCGCCACGTCTTGTGAGTGGCAACCCTGAATGGTTTTTGTAACACACCTTTGCATTTTTGGCGATCAAAGTCAATATCACCCTATGTGGTTCCTGTCTATGTTCCCTCAATAGGACTTGCCTGGTCCTGAGAAACAAACAGTTTTAGATAATGGTGTATCTGGGCGCATCGCCAGGACATAGGAAGGCCAACAGACAAATTATTTGAGATAAAGTGCTCACCTTAAAACATCAGCATATTTTTTCTCATAGCATAATAACTACCTTATAATGAACTATAATAAACTCATCTTAAAATGGTATGCTTGCACAAAATGGATTACTAGAGACAAATTAGAGTCATTATGGTTAAATATTCTTACAGCTTGTCAGCTGATTGAATGATTCAGGTGTCAAGCAATAAGTATGTAAGCTTAATTTTTGTTACTAGACAATCCCTGCCTGTATATATTCCACACTAGTTTGGGGATGTGCATTGCACAGGGGTGTGCATTGCTTACAGGGCAGTGAATTTTTTAACAATAGCATATTTTCACATTTTCAAAGTGAACATTTTATAAGTGAGGCACTAATTTTTAAGAATTATACAAGAATTGAACAAGGATTGGGCAAGGGGCAAGACACAAGGCAAGTACTCTTGTAATACTATGTTTTATGTATCTCATTGTATCCTTTTGCAAGTGCTGCTGTAACACTGTGTCTTATGTGTTTACTTGGTTCCCACATTCATAATAATGCTCAATATCTTCATATTCCTTTTTGCTACCTCTTGTCTCTATAACAAACTACATTACGCAAGTAATCCTTCTCCCTCTCCACCTGCACTGTTCATTAGCCCATCTCTCTTATACTCACCTTACTTTTGTACTCATGAACTTTACCTATTCCTAAACACTCTCTCTCCCCCCTGCACTTCAGCCAAAAAACAGTCTCATTACTGCAAATCTGCTTCTCTTCTCATGTCACTCTCCGTCTTGCTCATACTAGCTGCTGGCGACATCTCCCCTAATCCTGGTCCCTCACAACCTCCTAGCCTTTCACATCCTTGTGTGCCTTTCAATAGACTTCATAAACTAAACTCTGGTAACCTTAATCACATTCCTCTTACATCTAAAACCACCTCCCCCTTCACGTGTGCACTCTGGAACTCTCGCTCTGTTTGCAACAAGCTCACTTCTATCCATGACTTCTTTATCTCCCACTCTCTTAACCTTCTGGCTCTTACAAAAACTTGGCTCTCTGCTTCAGACACAGCATCCACTGCTGCACTGTCACATGGGGGGTCTCCATTTCAGCCACACTCCTAGGTCTGGCAATAGACAAGGATGTGGTGTCGGTATTTTACTTTCCTCTCGTTGCACCTTCCAACAAATACAGCCCTTCTCTTTCAATCACATTTTCTTCATTTGAAGCACACATTATTCGGTTATTCTCTCCCCTCTCTATACGTGTTGCAGTCATATACCACCCCCCTGGCTCCCCAACTCAATTTTTAGATCACTTTGCTGCCTGGTTTCCTTATTTCCTTTCCTCAGACACCCCTGCCCTCATTCTTGGTGACTTTAACATCCCTCTTGACAATCTCACTGCCTCCTCTGCAACTTCTTCAACTCACTTCCTCTTTCAGTCTGTCACAATGGACTGACTCTCCCACTCACAAAGATGGTCATTCCCTTGATCTGACTTTCACCTATCGATGCACTCTTTCGAATTTAATAAACTCCCCTTTTCCTCTCTCTGACCATCATCTCCTAACTTGCAACATCACTTCCCTACCTACAACTCCCCCTACCTCTACCCCTCACACCAAACTTCACAGAAGCACTAAGTCACTAGATCTGCATCAGCTCACTAGCTCTTTCAAACCTCTCCTCTCATCCATCACCTCCTTTTCCTGCCCTGACCAATCTATCTGCCATTATAATTCAACCCTTACATCGGTCATTGACACTCTGGCCCCTCCAAACTTAGCTCAGAAACCACACTCTCATCCTCAGCCCTGGCATACTCCTCTGACACGATACCGACACAGATGCTCCCGTACTGCTGAGCGACACTGGAGGAAATCTCGGAGTTCAGCTGACTTTCTTCACTACAAGTTCATCCTGAACTCCTACTATTCTGCCCTTAATCTTTATAAGCAACAATATTTCTCTAATCTCATCTCTACTCTTTCCTCTAACCCTAAATGTCTGTTCTCCACGCTCAACACTCTTCTTTGCCCTCCCCCACCTCCTAACACAACCTCTCTCTCAGCTCAAGATTTTGCCAGCCACTTCAACAACAAAATTAACTCCATCAGAAGTGAAATCAGCTCTCAACATACTTCCAATCTCCCACCCCCTCAAAAGCTAACAATCACCCAAAATCCAAATATCCAAAAATGCAGCTCTTTTGCCCCTGTTAACGAGGACAAAGTTTCTGCCCTTATACTGTCCTCCCACCTCACTACCTGTCCCCTCGACCCCATCCCCTCACAGCTACTCCCCTCCCTCTCTTCTACCCTCACCCCCATACTCACACACATTTTCAACCTCTCCCTCAGCACTGGTATATTTCCCTCATCTCTAAAACATGCACTGGTCACACCTATACTCAAAAAACCTTCCCTCGATCCAACCTCCCCTTCCAACTACCGCCCTATTTCCCTACTCCCTCTTGCCTCAAAGCTCCTCGAAAAGCTAGTTTACGTCTATCCCATTTCCTTACACTAAACTCTCTTCTTGACCGACTGCAATCTGGATTTCATTCCCGTAACTCTACAGAGACAGCAATTGTCAAGGTTACCAATGACCTACTTACAGCAAAATCCAAAGGCCACTTCTCTGTGCTTATCCTCCTTGACCTGTCTGCAGCCTTTGACACTGTTGACCACCCTCTTCTGCTCCAAACCCTCCAATCCTTCAGCATCTGCGACACAGCTCTCTTGTGGTTCTCTTCCTATCTGACTAACCGTACATTTAGTGAAGCCTTCTCAGGAGCATCCTCTGCCCCGTTACCACTTTCTGTTGGGGTACCTCAAGGCTCTGTCCTTGGTCCCTTCTCTTTTCAATCTACACATCATCACTAGGTTCCTTAATAAAGTCCCATGGGTTTCAATACCATTTGTATGCCGATGACACCTAAATCTACCTCTCTGCACCAGATCTACCTCCTTCCTTACTAACCCGTGTCACTAACTGTCTTTCTCACATCTCATCTTGGATGTCCTCTCACTACCTTAAGCTAAATCTCTCCAAAACTGAACTACTTATTTTTCCCCCTTCTTCCAATGTCTCCACCCCCAAAATATCTATAACTGTTGATAATTCCATCATTACCCCTACCCCGCATGCCCGATGTCTTGGGGTCACACTTGACTCAGATCTTTCCTTCACTCCTTACATTCAGTCCTTGGCTAATGCCTGCCGCTTCCACCTTAAAAACATTGCTAAAATTAGACATTTCCTTACACAAGATACAACCAAGATTTTAACCCACTCTCTCATCCTTTCCTGCCTCGACTACTGCAAATCCGTCCTCTCTGGTCTACCTATCTGCCGCATAGCTCCTTTACAATCCATTATGAATGCCTCTGCCAGGCTCATCTTCCTTACTCGTCGCTCTTCATCTGCTGCACCTCTCTGCCAATCCCTTCACTGGCTTTCTCTTGTCTCTAAGATTAAACACAAAATTCTCACTCTGACACACAAAGCCCTCAATTGCACTGCTCCCCCCTACATCTCAGAACTTGTCTCTAGATACTCTCCCTCCCGTCCCCTTCGATCAGCTCATGATCTCCTCCTCTCCTCCTCTCTTGTTACTTCATCACATTCCCGTTTACAGGACTTCTCCAGACTGGCCCCCATCTTGTGGAATTCCCTGCCTCGCTCCATAAGACTCTCCCCTAGTTTTAACAGCTTCAAGCACTCCCTAAAAACTCTACTATTCACGGATGCATACAACCAACACTAACCTTTCCTAACTCCATTGCTTTCCCCTTGAACCCCTTAGATTGTAAGCCTATGGGCCCAGCTGTTTACAGATCGCTTCATAAGAGCCGGCTACAACAGTGAAACTCTCGGCAGGGCCCTCTACCCACTTGACCCCTACAAAAGCTATCCTGTACACCGACTATGTTTACAGCGCTACGGAATCTGTTGGTGCTCTACAAATACCTGATAATAATAATAATAATCCTTACCCCATTTAAACACAGCTGCTCCTCTGATAACCTGAAAATAATTAACAGATTTTTGTCAACAAATTAATTCCAAACAATCCCCTTAACATATATATAACTAAACAATATTTGTTTATGAAGAATAATTCGCCAGTAAGGATTATTTTGTTGTTACAAATGTCTGTTGAGCTCTTTATGTATGACAAGAAAGGAGAATTCAGCAAAGTCCACCAGCCCCTAGGAACAGTAAAAAATACACTTCAGTTCATGTCAGTTGCCAAATCATTCTTCCTACTCAACACCCCCCCCAAAAAAAAACAGCATTTCTATCACACTTAAGGAATTATAAACACATACAAAATGTTCACTTAAATGCCAAAGCCATTTTATACGTCATCCCTCAGATGTATGTGCTGCTGTTGTAAACACATTTGTAATCCTCTGTTATTAATATCTTATATTTATGCAGTGCAAACAGATTACCTAGTTCTGCACTGTGATACTATGACATTATTGACCTATTTAAATAGATTAAAGCAGCAGTGTAGAATACTAGAACAAATGGAACTCTGTGTATACAGAAAGGTATGTGCATTCTTTTAAAGAAGTGAATCCACCCAAATGCAACTTGACCCTGCAAAACAGAATCCAAATAATAGTGGACCACAATATTCTCTTTAATTTAGCCCCCACTGCTATTAAAGGACCACTCTATGCAGCAGAATTGCATAATTAACAAGTGCACAATTTATTTTTTCTCCCATTGAATTACTAATTGCTGTGGGCGGTATGAGGGTGTCTATTTGGGATGTGCAGGAACTTATTGGTTGTTTTGTGGTTTAAAGGTTTATATAAAGAGAATCTTTTGGCGGTTGGGGGTTGTTTAAGGGGTTTCCTGTTGCTAAGGTTTTTTTAGTGGAAATTGCATTGAGTATCATGTAGTGGTGTTTGTGTGAACCTGGTATAAAAACTAACATAAAGCTCAGGTAATGTTGATAAAACCTTATCCTGCATTTTAGTTATCTCCCCCAGTTTTAAGATCTAGAACCTCCCCTGCCTTAAATTCACTGTTGTTTACTACACCCCAAACAGGAAATAAGGCTAAGGAGGCAGCTATGGCAACACTAACCTTTCCTAACTCCATTGCTACCTTGCAAGCTGTGCTGGGGAATGGTGGCTGTAGTTTATTCCCTCAATGGAATTTTAAAGGGAAAGAAAGGTAAAAAAAAAAAATTCATTTCAAATATAAATAGAAACATTTTGCAATATAATTATATTAGAAAAAAAAAATGTTTCTAATAAAAGCTATTACTGTTTTAACAGCATATATACATATGCTACTTCTGATGATAGCATCATGTTTCAAATAACATGCCTGCTCAGATAGCTGATGGTGGTATCTACTGCATCAGTGAAGACAATTTTTGTCATACAAGCCACTGGTGACGTTCTGAGAAGGTTGCTGGTGCACAGGGCTCTCACAGCATATGTGCGTATTTAGCTGTTTTAGGGATAGCATACAGCCATAGAACAAGCTATTATGTTATTGTTTGTTCTCTGGTTTGAGTGCTTCCCTCTTCTTATGTATGCAGATCATATACTTAGGAAATAGTCTCCCTAAGTGTAATACCGGAAATCCAGATGTGGACCCATTGCCATATGTCTTGAGATGGATATGGCTGCACCTTACTGGGGAGACACACACTAGGCTGAAATGTATGTCTGGGTTTGCCATGTGTCTTTTTCATTAAGGGATTGCCTGGTATTTTGGCGCTGGGCTGTACTATTTAGTCAGGAACTTCTTTTGTGTGAAAGGCACATTCTGGGCAAAAAATAGACTGCTCTTTAGGTGGAAAATAGTCATAGAACAAGCTATTACATTATTGTTTGTTCTCTGGTTGAACACTTCTCATTTCCTATGTTTGCAGTTTGCTAATAAACAGATAGATTATGAATTTCGAGCGCTATAGGGAAAATAACAAACACAACAAAAGTGGTGTTATTTAATCCCCTATAGCGTTGCCATTACAAGATTTAAAAAACCCGGCTTGTGCAGACGATATGGCTGCGTTATGCTCTATACCACACCAAAAACAAGCGCTGTGTTTGACGTGCTCATGCACGCTTTCCCCAGAGACATCAATGGGGAGAGCGGGTCAGAAAAAAGTCTAACACCTGCGATTGCGGAAAGAAAAGCTCCGTAACGCAGCCCCATTGGTGTCTATGGGGAAAAAGAAAACAACTTAACATAAACCATGAGTCTAAACACCCCTAATCTGCTGCCCCCGACATTGCCGACGCCTGCCTACAGTTATTAACCCCTTATCTGCCGCTCCCGAAATCACTAATAGTTATATTGTAGCTAGTTAAGGTTTTATTTTTATTTCACAGGAAAGTTTGTATTTATTTTAACTAGGTAGACTAGTTAGTAAATAGTTATTAACTATTTAATAACTACATAGTTAAAATAAATACAAACTTACCCATAAAATAAAACCTAACCTGCCTTACACTAAAACCTAACATTACAAAAAATAAAAATATCTACCATGACAAAAAAAACAACTAAATTATCCAAAAAAATTAAAATTATTCCTATTCTATTACCCTTTAAAAACAAACCACCCCAAAATAATCTAAAATAAACTTCCAAAGGCCTTTTGGGGGCCCTTAAAAGGGCCTTTTGTAGGGCATTGCCCTAAGTTAAACAGCTCTTTTGCTACAAAAACCCTCACCGCCTAACAGTATACAAACCCCCACCCCCCAAACTACCAAGGACCCTTAAAAGGGCCTTTGGGAGGGGGGCTTAAAATGGCCTTTTGTAGGGCATTGCCCTGAGTTAAACAGCTCTTTTACAAAAAAAATACACCCCAACAGTATACTAACCCCCACCCCCCAAACTAGGGCTTTTTGTGGGGCATTGCTCCAAAGATATCAGCTCTTTTACCTGTAAAAAAAATACAAAGACCCCCCCAACAGTAAAACCCACCACCCAACCAACCACCCCCAAAATAAAAAACCTAACTCTAAAAAAAACCTAAGCTACCCATTGCCCTTAAAAGGGCATTTAGATGAAAAGGGTATTTGGATGGACATTGCCCTTAAAAGGGCATTTAGCTCTTTTACTGCCCAAACCCTAATCTAAATATAAAACCCACCCAAAAAAAACCTTAAAAAAACATAACACTAACCCCTGACGATCCACAGTTTTTTAAGTCCCGCTTGAACGATCTTCATCCAGGCGGAATAGTCCTCATCCAGGCGGCGAGAAGTCTTCATCCAGGTGGCGAAAAGTTTTCATCCAGGCGGCCTCTTCAATCTTCATCCAGACGGCATCTTCTATCTTGATCCCAGTGGCGTGGAGCGGGTCCATCCTAAAGACATCTGTCGTGGAGCATCCTCTTCATACGGTCACCGCCGTACACTGAATCTTCAATGCAAGGGACACAATTCAAGATGGCGTCCCTTGCATTCCTATTGGCTGAAAAATTTGAATCAGCCAATAGGAATTAGGACTGCTAAAATCCTATTGGCTATTCAAATCAGCCAATAGGATTTAAGCAGCTCTTATTATATTGGTTAATTCATTTTTACTACAATTTGTATTATATATTTCCCCACTCTTTTATATTCATCATCATTTTTTATCACATTTGGATATCTGGATACACTCATCAAATGTGCACAAGGACCTTAAGACTCCCTACACAGGCACTACTTTAACAAACATTATTGGACACTCCTTTTTGGGACATTTCTATTCATTGATTTTTAATTTATTTATGTCAGTGTGTGCATGCGTTTCAGAATTCATGTGATTTACACTGCTGTTTTTATGCCATTCTAAGCATTTATGTGATTCATACTGCTGTTTATATGCAATTTTAAAAATTAACAGAATTTTAAGTATATGTGCTCACTATATTTTATGCTCATTATCTCTTATGCTACTCATGGATCCATGATTTTTTAACATATATCGCTTTTATTGTATATCTCTTATCGGTGCTAATAAATATTGGTCAATTCCACTCATCCACCTCAGCCTTAGCCATAGGCGCTCACTTAATTCAAATTAATTATTAATTTTTTATTAGGTCTACTAGGAGACCACATGAAGAGAGCTGTAGGTGTATCCATCTCTGCTAGGTCTACTACTACCATAATACAGACAGATACAGTCTATAGGTCCAAAATTAAGAAATAATCACACAACACAAGGTAGAAGTGCTCAGTATCTTAAACCCCCAATCTCATATAAGTATCTAAAAGAGATTTATACTAGGGTTATTGGTCCCAATCGTTATAGTAAACCTGGGTAAACAGTCAATCTGTAAAATGAACAGTTTCTTAGACTTGCTCCCCTCTTCTGGATCTCCGCTTCTGCCTTAATCACCACTCAAAAGACAGTTCAACCAGTGTCAATAGGACCACCAGATACAGCACCTCTTACCCTTTCACTTCTTCAGATGGGGTGTCTGGACTCACTCCGGACTTCCTCCCAGACGGGCGTTAATACCCCTCTGGTATGGGTACAGTCTGTGTGTCCTTCTTGGTGTGCTTGTGAGCTTCTGGTGTGTGGCGTGTGAAGCGTAACCTCTGTTGAACTTCTTGTTACGTCACTGGTGACAAGACAAGGCAATGGGTGGAAGAAAGTGGGTGGAGAAGGCTCCTGATAAGGAACAAGTTCAGCTAGCGTTCAGCGGGTCCTATGGCGGTATTCCCAATCACTAGTGTAAAAATCAACAAAAGAAAATGAGGACACGCTGGAACTTGAAGCAACAAAATCTTGAGGTTTATTCGGTTAATCCAAAAGGTATACATGTACAGGTCACAGTCAGTGATGGCCTGAAGCGTTTCGAGCATGCGTACATGCGCTTTATTGGAGGCTGATGAGAGTCTGACATAGCTGACTTATATACAGATAACGAACCAATCCACAGCAATGTTACAATAAACCAATTAGTGTGACCCCATTAACTGTGCAGCTTCTATTGAATAATGGGAAAATGGAAAACATATTCAAAAACAAGATGAAACATTACGCTATTTACAAGCTTCAATGTGCTGCACAACAAGGGGGCCATCAATCAATAATAAGGCATAATATGAACATTGGTATACATATAAGCAATAATGAATAAAGAAAAATAAAATAAAAAATAAAAAAACAACTATAAATAATTATAGCTGTAAGATTGATATAATAAACAATGAGCTAAAATAACAAAGAAAAATTAATAATCCAAATTCATAGCACATAGTTAGCTAAAAAATTAAAAACATATATAGTAAATGAAAACTCATTAGAATAAACTGTGAATATGTCGAAAACAATTATAATAATAAAGAAAAAAAAAGAAAAAACATGCATATATATATATTATCAACTGATGGATAAATATATGAAATAGGATTGATATAATGTAAATCATATTGAACTTTCTAAACCACTTAATAAACAAAAAATAGAGAAAAAAAAATGAATTATTTAAATAGATACGGCTAGATTTAGAGTTTTGTCGGTAAGGACCCGCGTAGCTAACGCCGGCTTTTTTCTGGCCGCACCATTAAAATAACTCTGGTATTGAGAGTCCACATAAAGGCTGCGTTAGGCTCCAAAAAAAGGAGCGTAGAGCATATTTAACGCAGCTTCAACTCTCGATACCAGAGTTGCTTACGGACGCGGCCAGCCTCAAAAACGTGCTCGTGCACGATTCCCCCATAGGAAACAATGGGGCTGTTTGAGCTGAAAAAAAACCTGCAAAAAAGCTGCGTTCAGCTCCTAACGCAGCCCCATTGTTTGCTATGCGGAAACACTTCCTACGTCTGCACCTAACACTCTAACATCTACCCCGAGTCTAAACACCCCTAACCTTACACTTATTAACCCCTAATCTGCCGCCCCCGCTATCGCTGACCCCTGCATATTATTATTAACCCCTAATCTGCCGCTCCGTAAACCGCCGCTACTTACATTATCCCTATGTACCCCTAATCTGCTGCCCTAACATCGCCGACCCCTATATTATATTTATTAACCCCTAATCTGCCCCCCACAACGTCGCCTCCACCTGCCTACACTTATTAACCCCTAATCTGCCGACCGGACCTGAGCGCTACTATAATAAAGTTATTAACCCCTAATCCGCCTCACTAACCCTATAATAAATAGTATTAACCCCTAATCTGCCCTCCCTAACATCGCCGACACCTAACTTCAATTATTAACCCCTAATCTGCCGACTGGAGCTCACCGCTATTCTAATAAATGTATTAACCCCTAAAGCTAAGTCTAACCCTAACACTAACACCCCCTAAGTTAAATATAATTTACATCTAACGAAATTAATTATCTCTTATTAAATAAATTATTCCTATTTAAAGCTAAATACTTACCTGTAAAATAAATCCTAATATAGCTACAATATAAATTATAATTATATTATAGCTATTTTAGGATTAATATTTATTTTACAGGTAACTTTGTAATTATTTTAACCAGGTACAATAGCTATTAAATAGTTAATAACTATTTAATAGTTACCTAGTTAAAATAATAACAAAATTACCTGTAAAATAAATCCTAACCTAAGTTACAATTAAACCTAACACTACACTATCATTAAATTAATTAAATAAAATATCTACAATTACCTACAATTAAACCTAACACTACACTATCAATACATTAATTAAATACAATATCTACAAATAACTACAATGAAATAAACTAACTAAAGTACAAAAAATAAAAAAGAACTAAGTTACAAAAAATAAAAAAATATTTACAAACATAAGGAAAATCTTACAACAATTTTAAACTAATTACACCTACTCTAAGCCCCCTAATAAAATAACAAAGCCCCCCAAAATAAAAAATGCCCTACCCTATTCTAAATTTCTAAAGTTCAAAGCTCTTTTACCTTACCAGCCCTGAACAGGGCCCTTTGCGGGGCATGCCCCAAGAAGTTCAGCTCTTTTGCCTGTAAAAAAAAACATACAATACCCCCCCCCCAACATTACAACCCATCACCCACATACCCCTAATCTAACCCAAACCCCCCTTAAATAAACCTAACACTAAGCCCCTGAAGATCATCCTACCTTGTCTTCACCATACCAGGTTCACCGATCCGTCCTGGCTCCAAAATCTTCATCCAACCCAAGCGGGGGCTGGCGATCCATCTTCCGGCGGCTGAAGAGGTCCAGAAGAGGCTCCAAAGTCTTCATCCTATCCGGGAAGAAGAGAATATCCGGACCGGCAACCATCATCTTCCAAGCGGCATCTTCTATCTTCATCCGATGAGGACCGGCTCCATCCTGAAGACCTCCACCGCGGACCCATCTTCATCCAGCGACGTCCAACTGAAGAATGACGGTTCCTTTAAGGGACGTCATCCAAGATGGCGTCCGTCGAATTCCGATTGGCTGATAGGATTCTATCAGCCAATCGGAATTAAGGTAGGAATATTCTGATTGGCTGATGGAATCAGCCAATCAGAATCAAGTTCAATCCGATTGGCTGATCCAATCAGCCAATCAGATTGAGCTCGCATTCTATTGGCTGTTCCGATCAGCCAATAGAATGCGAGCTCAATCTGATTGGCTGATTGGATCAGCCAATCGGATTGAACTTGATTCTGATTGGCTGATTCCATCAGCCAATCAGAATATTCCTACCTTAATTCCGATTGGCTGATTCGATCAGCCAATAGATTGATTTCTATTGGCTGTTCCGATCAGCCAATAGAATGCGAGCTCAATCTGATTGGCTGATTGGATCAGCCAATCAGATTGATCTTGATTCTGATTGGCTGATTCCATCAGCCAATCAGAATATTCCTACCTTAATTCCAATTGGCTGATAGAATCCTATCAGCCAATCGGAATTCGAGGGACGCCATCTTGGATGACGTCCCTTAAAGGAACCGTCATTCTTCAGTTGGACGTCGCCGGATGAAGATGGGTCCGCGGTGGAGGTCTTCAGGATGGAGCCGGTCCTCATCGGATGAAGATAGAAGATGCCGCTTGGAAGATGATGGTTGCCGGTCTGGATCTACTCTTCTTCCCGGATAGGATGAAGACTTTGGAGCCTCTTCTGGACCTCTTCAGCCGCCGGAAGATGGATCGCCAGCCCCCGCTTGGGTTGGATGAAGATTTTGGAGCCAGGACGGATCGGTGAACCTGGTATGGTGAATAAAAGGTAGGATGATCTTCAGGGGCTTAGTGTTAGGTTTATTTAAGGGGGGTTTGGGTTAGATAAGGGGTATGTGGGTGGTGGGTTGTAATGTTGGGGGGGGTATTGTATGTTTTTTTTTACAGGCAAAAGAGCTGAACTTCTTGGGGCATGCCCCGCAAAGGGCCCTGTTCAGGGCTGGTAAGGTAAAAGAGCTTTGAACTTTAGTAATTTAGAATAGGGTAGGGCATTTTTTTATTTTGGGGGGCTTAGTTATTTTATTAGGGGGCTTAGAGTAGGTGTAATTAGTTTAAAATTGTTGTAATATTTTTCTTATGTTTGTAAATATTTTTTTATTTTTTGTAACTTAGTTCTTTTTTATTTTTTGCACTTTAGTTAGTTTATTTCATTGTAGTTATTTGTAGGTATTGTATTTAATTTATTTATTGATAGTGTAGTGTTAGATTTAATTGTAGGTAATTGTAGGTATTTTATTTAATTAATTTATTGATAGTGTAGTGTTAGGTTTAATTGTAACTTAGGTTAGGATTTATTTTACAGGTAAATCTGTAATTATTTTAACTATTTTAGCTATTACATAGTTCTTAACTATTTAATAGCTATTGTACCTGGTTAAAATAAATACAAAGTTACCTGTAAAATAAATATTAATCCTAAAATAGCTATAATATAATTATAATTTATGTTGTAGCTATATTAGGATTTATTTTACAGGTAAGTATTTAGCTTTAAATAGGAATAATTTATTTAATAAGAGTGAATTAATTTTGTTAGATTAAAATTATATTTAATTTAGGGGGGTGTTAGGGTTAGGGTTAGAATTAGCTTTAGGGGTTAATACATTTATTAGAATAGCGGGGAGATTCGGTCGGCAGATTAGGGGTTAATAATTGAAGTTAGGTGTCGGCGATGTTAGGGAGGGCAGGTTAGGGGTTAATAAATATAATATAGGGGTCGGCGGTGTTAGGGGCAGAAGATTAGGGGTACATAGCTATAATGTAGCTGGCGGCTCTTTGAGTTCGGCAGATTAGGGTTTAATTATTGTAGGTAGGTGGCGGCGACGTTGTGGGGGGCAGGATAGGGGTTAATAAATATAATATTGGGGTCGGCGATGTTAGGGCAGCAGATTAGGGGTACATAGGGATAATGTAGCTGGCGGCGGCGTGCGGACGGCAGATTAGGGGTTAATAAGTGTAGGTAGCTGGCGGCGACGTTGTGGGGGGCAGATTAGGGGTTAATAAATATAATATAGGGGTCGGCGGTGTTAGGGGCAGCAGATTAGGGGAACATAAGGATAACGTAGGTAGCGGTCGGCAGATTAGGGGTTAAAAAATTTAATCGAGTTGCGGCGATGTGGGGGGACCTCGGTTTAGGGGTACATAGGTAGTTTATGGGTGTTAGTGTACTTTAGAGTACAGTAGTTAAGAGCTTTATGAACCGGCGTTAGCCCAGAAAGCTCTTAACTACTGACTTTTTTCTGCGGCTGGAGTTTTGTCGTTAGATTTCTAACGCTCACTTCAGCCACCACTCTAAATACCGGAGTTAGAAAAATCCCATTGAAAAGATAGGATACGCAATTTACGTAAGGGGATCTGCGGTATGGAAAAGTCGCGGCTGAAAAGTGAGCGTTAGACCCTTTTTTGAGTGACTCCAAATACCGGAGGTAGCCTAAAACCAGCGTTAGGAGCCTCTAACGCTGGTTTTCACGGCTACCGCCAAACTCTAAATCTAGGCCATAGTTTGCCAAAGTGGTAAGAAAGAAAACATGATATATATTAGTAGAAAAGATAAGCACCATACTAACAAAGTAATGTTGTAATATTCTATAATTTACTGTCGTCAAAAAATTTTTTAGTCTATAGTCAGTAGGTATGCATGGGAAGAAAAAATCTAGGAGATATATAGAGACATAGTTATAATGTAATGTAGGGAGATCAACATGTATGGGTATAAGGGTAGATACATGAGAAGGGTTGTATGTATAATGGATTAGAGGATTAATAGTGTAGGGAGTGTTAAAAGTATAAATCTACATCCAAGCGTCTGTTAATGCCATTAGGGTACCTAATGCTGAGTTTTACTATCCAAAAGACTTCCCTTTTAAGGAGTCTTGCTACCCTATCACCCCTTCTAGCATTTTTTTTTGGATTTTCTCAATACCTATAAAAGAAAAATACTGTGTACCAATCCCATGTTGGCAGAAGTGTTTGGCAACAGGTGTCTTAGGTTCTTTTTCCACTAATGATAAGAGATACTCTCTAATTCTATCTTTGAGTGAACGTGTCGTTATTCCTGTGTATTGTTAGTAACAATTTTTACACGTAATGAGATAGATCACGTATTGAGAAGTACAGTCAATTCTTTGTTTAATACTGAAGCTCGCTTTAGTGATGGTTGAAGTAAAGGTTAAAGCTTTATTTGTAAATTCACAACTTTTACAGGGTCTATGTCCACATCTATAGGAGCCTAAATTAGGGCTTAACCAATTAGTGGGCGTATGACATTTGTCAGAAAAATTCTTATTAGTTAGGTCACCTATTGAAGGGGCTTTTTTAGCTACATATTTAACCCCTTCAGAAATTATGCTCTTCAGTGTATTATCGCTTTTCAGTATAGCGAGATTCTTCTTGATGACATTGCAAATTTTATCATATTGTCTACTAAATTTTGTAGCGAAAACAATATTCTTGTCCATTAATGGTTTATGCTTAGTTTGGAACAGTGTGTCTCTATGAATTTTTTCCACTTCTTTACTAATTTTGGAAAGTTGAAATATATTGTACCCCCTTTGAATGAGTCTATCTGTTAAATCTTTTGCTTTCAATATGCAGGTCTCTAAGTTTTTACAATTTCTTCAAAGTCTCAAATATTGGCCCTTGGGTATGCCTTTTTTAAGGTGTGACACATGACATGAATCTGCTCTTAAAATGGTATTTTTAGAAGTTGGTTTTCTATATGTGGATGTGATGCTATTGTAATTAGATAGATATGCTGTTAACTTTAAATCTAAATAATCAATAGTATGCTTATTACTGTTGCTTGTAAAAGTTAAGTTTAACTCATTATCATTCATATATATGTCATAAATTTTTCAATGGTCTTATTGTTGTCTGTTTTATCCCAGATGATGATTAGGTCGTCAATAAAGCGAACATATAATATTATGTTGTTCCTGAAGGAAAATCCATCAGGAAAGACGCGGCACAGCTCCATCCAGCCCATGTAGATGTTGGCATAGGCCGGGGCGAACTTAGCACCCATGGCTGTTCCGAGTCTCTGCAGATAGTACTCCACCTCATGCACATAATAGTTATGCTTGAGAAAAAACTCAGCAGTCTCAACTATAAAGGTGACAAAGTCCTTGTCAAAATCTGTATGTCTCAATAACATTTCAGAAAGAGCTTTTAATCCTAGCATATGGGGTATGCTTGAATATAGAGCAGCTACATCAATAGTAAGCCATGTGTATCTTTCTCACATTTTACATTGTTGAGTTGTTGAATCAAATGTGCACTCTCTTTGATATAACCAGGTAGGGTTTGTACTATGGATTGCTAGATATGACCTAACCAGCCCCCTAATCTTTCACATAGGGAACCTTGACTGGCCACTATGGGTCTTCCCGGAGGTTGGTTAGGCTTTTATGTATTTTTGGTACTACTCTGAAGCTGGGGATTGTAGGAGCATACATCTGAAGAAAATTTGTAAGTTCTGTGGACATATATCCTTTTTCTATTGCTGTATCTAAGTGATTAATCAATCTAGTTTTAAAAGATATTGTGGGGTTGAAAGTTAATTTTGTGTATTGTTTAATATCTGTTAATTGGGTTTTTATTTAATCTAAGTAATCTTTAGTGTTTAACAGGACTATGGCTCCACCCTTATCAGCCTTAGTGATGATTATATCCGGGTTGTTTTGTAATTCTTTAAGTGCCTTTCTTTCATTGAAAGTTACATTATCTCTGATTATTATTCTAGTTGGAGTTTCCAATGTCTTACTGAGTTCCGTTAGATCTTTTTCAACAGATCTCTGAAATAGATCTATGAGGTGATACCAGGCATTAACAGGGTAGAAATGTGATTACTCTTTGAATGAAAATGTAGTGCAAGTGTCTTTAAGTGTATTAGAGGATCTAATAGTGCATTGTTGCAAAGAAGTGAGGGTAGTAAGGTCTTGTAAATCAATGAATAAAAGACATATTGTGTCCAAAGGTATGTCTAAAATGGGAAGTGTAGGAAGAGAGTCATTTATGTCAGAATTTTTTTTTTTGAGAACTATTTTTCTAACAAATCTGTTAGTGTCTATGAGTGTATCAAATAAATCAAAATTCTTAGCAAGTGCAAATGACAAACCTTTATTTAGCAAAGTGTTGTGAAAATGGGATAAGGTGAAGTCAGAGAGATTAACTATTGCTATTTCTGTGTGTTTTTTCTTACCCTGCTGGGGTACCTGAAGGATTGCTCTCCCTTCTTGGGGGTACTGGTCTGTTGTGGTGATTTGACCAAAGATTTCAAATTCTGTCTGGTGGGTGGATCATGACTGATGTTGTCACCTGAAGTTGTTGTAACAACATCAGCCTCCTCAATGGTTGTCTCTACTGTCTCTCCTTCTTGGTATTCAGTATCTATACTGGAGAAAGTTACTTTTCTAGGGGTGTGAATTTTAGTATGTTGTTTGCCTTTACCACCTTTATTATAGTTTTTCTAATTTGGTCCTTTCTTACCCAAGGGTCTAGCTTTTTGTCAGGAGTACACAATATCCAGATCATAATCTTTTTTGTCTCTGTGATATTTTTGAACTTTTCTATCTGATAATGTTATATCCAATCTATCAATGGTGTTGTCTAATTGTTGTTTATAATCTGTATTAGACATGTGCAATTCGGTTCGGATTGATTCGTAAATTCGTCAAATTCGTAAAATTCGGAGATTCGGATCGATCCGAATTTCCGAATTAAAATACTGCCGAATTTACCGAATAAATCCGAATTAGTTCGGATTTATTCTGTAAATTCAGATGGCCATGGATTACACTAGTATTGTACAGTATGTTAGGTTATATCACTCTGCTATTGGTTACACCTAATATACAGTACATAATACTAGTCTAATACACAGCACACATACCGAAATTCCGAATTTCCGAACCGAACCGAATCGAACCGAATCCAGCCGAATTTTTTAGAATCCGAATGAATCCGAAACAAATTAATTCAAAGTTTTCCGAATTCGAATCGATCCGAAACAAAATTCGAAAAACTCTGAATCGATCCGAACCGAAACAAATTTTTCGATCATGCACATATCTAATCTGTATATCTTTGTGTAGTTTTAAAGGGTTTCAATAGCTCAAAAGTTTTATTATCCAACAAAATCATCTCCCTTTCTTGCTTATTGTGTTTAAGAAGCTGCTTCATACATATGATGGAGCAGTTAGTGAGGTTCGTATTCCACTCTTCCATAAACACTGGATTATCCAAAGCAAAGGAGGGGTAATTTTTCATGCGTAGTCCACGAGGGACCCTATTCTCAGTAATATAAAGTTCTAAAAATTCAATAACCCACCATAAATTTGTCTCTTTGTATCTAAGTTTTTCCAGATTAGAAAAAAACTGAATCTAAATTTTCTTCCCTAACAGATTCTGGGACCTGGCTGTGACCCTTTAGGGCTATCTCCATAATGAGTTTCCTTTTGCCTTCATTTATTACCCCTGTGGGATTAATGGTAGTGGCCATCTTGGAAAATATAGAAAAAGCACTAATGAGTAAATGACAATAATATTATCAAAAAGTGTAACAATTCAATTACTTCCAGCTGATGAAATGATCGAAGCACAGGGAATAATAAGTTATAATCACACAACACAAGGTAGAAGTGCTCAGTCTCTTCAACCCCCAATCTCATATAAGTATCTAAAAGAGAATGATACTAGGGTTATTGGTCCCAATCGTTATAGTAAACCTGTGTAAACAGTCAATCTGTAAAATGAACAGTCTCTTAGACTCGCTACCCTCTTCCGGGTCTCCGCTTCTGCCTTAATCACCACTCAGAAGACAGTTCAACCAGTGTCAATAGGACCACCAGATACAGCACCCTTTCACTTCGTCAGATGGGGTGCCTGGACTCACTCCGGACTTCCTCACAGATGGGCGATAATACCCTTCTGGTATGGGTACAGTCTGTGTGTCCTTCTTGGTGTGATTGTGAGCTGCTGGTGTGTGGCGTGTGAAATGCAATCTCTGTTGAACTTTCTGTTACATCATTGTTGACAAGACAAGGCAATGGGTGGAAGAAAGCCGGGGGAGGAGGCTCCTGATAAGGAACAAGTTCAGCTAGCGTTCAGCGGGTCCTATGGCGGTATTCCAAACCGCTAGTGTAAAAAAGAACAAAAGAAAAAGAGGACACGCTGGAACTTGAAGCAACAAAATCTTGAGGTTTATTCGGTTAATCCAAAGGTATACATGTACAGGTCACAGTCAGTGATGGCCTGGCGCATTTCGTGCATGTGTACATGCGCTTCATCGGAGGCTGATGAGAATCTGACATAGCTGACTTATATACAGATAATGAACCAATCCACAGCAATGTTACAATAAACCAATCAGTGTGACCCCATTATCTGTGCAGCTTCTATTGAATAATGGGAAAATGGAAAACATATTAAAAAACAAGATGAAATACTACGCTATTTACAAGCTTCAATGTGCTGCACAACAAGGGGGCCATCAATCAATAAAAGGCATAAAATGAACATAATAAATTTCAACTTACCAAAATTAGTAAAGAAGTGGAAAAAATTCATAGAGACACACTGTTCCAAGCTAAACATAAACCATTAATAGACAAGAATATTGTTTTCACTACAAAATTTAGTAGACAATATCATAAAATTTGCAATGTCATCAAGAACAATCTCGCTATAATGAAAAGCGATAATACACTGAAGAGCATAATTTCTGAAGGGTTTAAATATGTAGCTAAAAAAGCCCCTTCAATAGGTGACCTAACTAATAAGAATTTTTCTGACAAACGTCATACGCCCACTAATTGGTTAAGCCCTAATTCAGGCTCCTATAGATGTGGACATATACCCTGTAAAAGTTGTGAATTTACGGATAAAGCTTAATACTTTACTTCAACCATTACTAAAGAGAGCTTCAGTATTAAACACAGAATTGACTGTACTTCTCAATACGTGATCCATCTAATTACGTGTAAAAATTGTTACTAACAATACACAGGAATAACGACACGTTCACTCAAAGATAGAATTAGAGAGCATCTCTTATCATTAGTGGAAAAAGAACCTAAGACACCTGTTGCCAAAAACTTCCGCCAACATGGGATTGGTACACAGTATTTTTCTTTTATAGGTATTGAGAAAATCCAAAACAATGCTAGAGGGGGTGATAGGGTAGCAAGACTCCCTAAAAGGGAAGTCTTTTGGATAGTAAAACTCAGCACTAGGTACCCTAATGGCATTAACAGACGCTTGGATATAGATTTATACTTTTAATACTCCCTACACTATTAATCCTCTAATCCATTATATATACAACCCTTCTCATGTATCTACCCTTATACCCATATATGTTGATCTCCCTACATTACATTATAACTATGTCTCTATATATCTCCTAGATTTTTTCTTCCCATGCATACCTACTGACTATAGACTAAAAATTTTTTTGACTACAGTAAATTATACAATATTACAACTTTACTTTGTTAGTATGGTGCTTATCTTTTCTACTAAGATATATCATGTTTTCTTTCTTACCACTTTGGCAAATTATCTATTTAAGGTAATTCATTTATTTATTTTATTTATTTTATTTTCTCTATTTTTTGTTTATTAAGTGGTTTAGAAAGTTCAATATGATTTACATTATATCAATCCTATTTCATATATTTATCCATCAGTTGATAATATATATATATATATGCATGTTTTTTCTTTTTTTTTTTTCTTTATCATTATAATTGTTTTCGACATATTCACAGTTTATTCTAATGAGTTTTCATTTACTATATATTTTTTTAATTATTTAGCTAATTATGTACTATGAATTTTGTTTATTAATTTTTCTTTGTTATTTTAGCTCATTGTTTATTATATCAATCTTACAGCTATAATTATTTATAGCTGTTTTTGTTTTTGTTTTTTATTTTAATTTTGTTATTTATTCATTATTGCTTATATGTATACCAGTGTTCATATTATGCCTTTTTATTGATTGATGGCCCCCTTGTTGTGCAGCACATTGAAGCTTGTAAATAGCGTAATGTTTCATCTTGTTTTTGAATATGTTTTCCATTTTCCCATTATTCAATAGAAGCTGCACAGTTAATGGGGTCACACTGATTGGTTTATTGTAACATTGCTGTGGATTGGTTCGTTATCTGTATATAAGTCAACTATGTCAGATTCTCATCAGCCTCCGATGAAGCACATGTACGCATGCATGGATTAACCGAATAAACCTCAAGATTTTGTTGCTTCAAGTTTCAGTGTGTCCTCATTTTCTTTTGTCCAAAATTAAGAAAGTTAGTTTACTCTCTAGCACACCATAGCACATCATAGCACTTATATTTTACTCTCTAGCACACCATAGTACTAACAGTTTACTCTCTAGCACACCATAGTACTAACAGTTTACTCTCTAGCACACCATAGTACTAACACTTTACTCTCTAGCACACCATAGCACATCATAGCACTTATATTTTACTCTCTAGCACACCATAGCACATCATAGCACTTATATTTTACTCTCTAGCACACCATAGTACTAACAGTTTACTCTCTAGCACACCATAGTACTAACAGTTTACTCTCTAGCACACCATAGTACTAACAGTTTACTCTCTAGCACACCATAGTACTAACACTTTACTCTCTAGCACACCATAGCACATCATAGCACTTATATTTTACTCTCTAGCACACCATAGTACTAACAGTTTACTCTCTAGCACACCATAGTACTAACAGTTTACTCTCTAGCACACCATAGTACTAACAGTTTACTCTCTAGCACACCATAGTACTAACAGTTTACTCTCTAGCACACCATAGTACTAACAGTTTACTCTCTAGCAAATCATCTCACTAATATTTTACTCTCTAGCAAACCATGGCACTAATATTTTACTCTCTAGCACACCATAGTACTAACAGTTTACTCTCTCGCCCACTATAGCACTAACACTGTACTCTCTAGCACACCATAGCACTAACACTTTACTCTCTCGCCCACTATAGCACTAACATTTTACTCTCTAGCACATCATAGTACTAACAGTTTACTCTCTAGTACACCATAGTACTAACATTTTACTCTCTAGCACATCATAGCACTAACGTTTTACTCTCTAGCACATCATAGTACTAACATTTTACTCTCTAGCACATCATAGCACTAACGTTTTACTCTCTAGCACATCATAGTACTAACATTTTACTCTCTAGCACATCATAGCACTAACATTTTACTCTCTAGTACATCATAGAACTAACATTTTACTCTCTAGCACATCATAGCACTAACGTTTTACTCTCTAGCACACCATAGAACTAACATTTTACTCTCTAGCACATCATAGTACTAACATTTTACTCTCTAGCACATCATAGCACTAACGTTTTACTCTCTAGCACATCATAGTACTAACATTTTACTCTCTAGCACATCATAGCACTAACATTTTACTCTCTAGCACATCATAGCACTAACATTTTACTCTCTAGCACATCATAGCACTAACGTTTTACTCTCTAGCACATCATAGCACTAACGTTTTACTCTCTAGCACATCATAGTACTAACACTTTGCTTTCTAGCCCACCATAGCACTAACATTTTACTCCCTAGCACACCATAGCACTAACATTTTACCCTCTAGCACACCATAGCACTAACATTTTACCCTCTAGCACACCATATCACTAACAGTTTACTCTCTAGCACACCATAGCACTAACATTTTACCCTCTAGCACACCATATCACTAACAGTTTACTCTCTAGCACACCATAGCACTAACATTTTACCCTCTAGCACACCATAGCACTAACATTTTACCCTCTAGCACACCATATCACTAACAGTTTACTCTCTAGCACACCATAGCACTAACACTTTACTCTCTAGCACACCATAGCACTAACACTTTACTCTCTAGCACACCATAGCACTAACATTTTACTCTTTAGCACACCATAGCACTAACATTTTACTCTCTAGTACATTATAGAACTAATGTTTTACTCTCTAGCCCACCATAGCACTAACATTTTACTCTCTAGCACACCATAGCACTAACAGTTTACTCTCTAGCAAAGCATAGCACTAACACTGTACTCTCTAGCACACCATAGCACTAGCAATTTACTGTCTAGTACATCATAGCACTAACATTTTACTCCCTAGCACACCATAGCACTAACATTTTACTATCTAGCACACCATAGCACTAACATTTTACTCTCTAGCTCATCATAGCACTAACATTTTACTCTCTAGTACACCATAGCACTAACATTTTACTCTCTAGCTCATCATAGTACTAACATTTTACTCCCTAGCACACCATAGCACTAACATTTTACTATCTAGCACACCATAGCACTAACATTTTACTCTCTAGCTCATCATAGCACTAACATTTTACTCTCTAGTACACCATAGCACTAACATTTTACTCTCTAGCTCATCATAGTACTAACATTTTACTCTCTAGCACATCATGGCCCTAACACTTTACTCTCTAGCACACCATAGCACTAACATTTTACTCTCTAGTACACCATAGCACTAACATTTTACTCTCTAGTACACCATAGCACTAACATTTTATTCTCTAGTACATCATAGCACTAACATTTTACTCTCTAGTACACCATAGCACTAATATTTTACTCTCTAGTACACCATAGCACTAACACTTTACTCTCTAGCACACCATAGCAGTAACACTTTACCCTCTAGCATATCATAGCACTAACAGTTTACTCTCTAGTACACCATAGCACTAACATTTTACTCTCTAGTACACCATAGCACTAACATTTTACTCTCTAGCACATCATACCACTAACACTTTACTCTCTAGCACACCATAGCACTAACATTTTACTCTCTAGCACACTATACCACTAACACTTTACTCTCTAGCACATCATAGCACTAACATTTTACTCTTTAGCACACCGTAGAACTAACATTTTACTCTCTAGCACACCATAGAACTAACATTTTACTCTCTAGCACACCATAGAACTAAAATTTTACTCTCTAGCACACCATAGCACTAACATTTTACTCTCTAGCACACTATAGCACTAACATTTTACTCTCTAGCACACCATAGCACTAACATTTTACTCTCTAGCACACCGTAGAACTAACATTTTACTCTCTAGCACACCATAGAACTAACATTTTACTCTCTAGCACATCATAGCACTAACACTTTACTCTCTAGCACATCATAGCACTAACATTTTACTCTTTAGCACACCATAGCACTAACATTTTACTCTCTAGCACACCATAGAACTAACATTTTACTCTCTAGCACACCATAGAACTAACATTTTACTCTCTAGCACATCATAGCACTAACACTTTACTCTCTAGCACATCATAGCACTAACATTTTACTCTTTAGCACACCATAGCACTAACATTTTACTCTCTAGCACACCATAACACTAACACTTTACTCTCTAGCACACCATAGCACTAACATTTTACTCTCTAGCACACCGTAAAACTAACATTTTACTCTCTAGCACACCGTAGAACTAACATTTTACTCTCTAGCACACCATAACACTAACACTTTACTCTCTAGCACATCATAGCACTAACGTTTTACTCTCTAGCACACCATAACACTAACATTTAACTCTCTAGCTCATCATAGTACTAACATTTTACTCTCTAGTACACCATAGCACTAACATTTTACTCTCTAGTACACCATAGCACTAACATTTTACTCTCTAGTACACCATAGCACTAACATTTTACTCTCTAGTACACCATAGCACTAACACTTTACTCTCTAGCACACCATAGCACTAACATTTTACTCCCTAGCACACCATAGCACTAACATTTTACTATCTAGCACACCATAGCACTAACAGGTTACTCTCTAGCACACCATAGCACTAATATTTTACTCTCTAGTACACCATAGCACTAACATTTTACTCTCTAGCACACCATAGCACTAACATTTTACTCTCTAGCACACCATAGCACTAACATTTTACTCTCTAGTACACCATAGCACTAACATTTTACTCTCTAGCACACCATAGCACTAACATTTTACTCTCTAGTACACCATAGCACTAACATTTTACTCTCTAGTACACCATAGCACTAACATTTTACTCTCTAGTACACCATAGCACTAACATTTTATTCTCTAGTACATCATAGCACTAACATTTTACTCTCTAGTACACCATAGCAGTAACACTTTACCCTCTAGCATATCATAGCACTAACAGTTTACTCTCTAGCACACCATAGCACTAACATTTTACTCTCTAGTACACCATAGCACTAACATTTTACTCTCTAGCACACCATAGCACTAACATTTTACTCTCTAGCACACCATACCACTAACACTTTACTCTCTAGCACATCATAGCACTAACATTTTACTCTTTAGCACACCATAGCACTAACATTTTACTCTCTAGCACACCATAGAACTAAAATTTTACTCTCTAGCACACCATAGCACTATCATTTTACTCTCTAGCACACTATAGCACTAACATTTTACTCTCTAGCACACCATAGCACTAACATTTTACTCTCTAGCACACCGTAGAACTAACATTTTACTCTCTAGCACACCATAGAACTAACATTTTACTCTCTAGCACATCATAGCACTAACACTTTACTCTCTAGCACATCATAGCACTAACATTTTACTCTTTAGCACACCATAGCACTAACATTTTACTCTCTAGCACACCATAGAACTAACATTTTACTCTCTAGTACACCATAGAACTAACATTTTACCCTCTAGCACACCATAACACTAACACTTTACTCTCTAGCACACCATAGCACTAACATTTTACTCTCTAGCACACCGTAGAACTAACATTTTACTCTCTAGCACACCGTAGAACTAACATTTTAGTCTCTAGCACACCATAGAACTAACATTTTACTCCCTAGCATACCATACCACTAACATTTTACTCTCTAGCACATCATAACACTAATATATGAATATATAATAAATGTGTGGGGTATAGCACTCATGGTAATCTCATCGTAACCGTGGTGTGCAACAAATTATTCATAGAGATCCACAGACAAAGGAAGGCACTCTCTGGTTTTGAATCAAGCTTTTTTACTTAAGTGACGTTTCAGGGTTTTACCCCCGTCCTCAGACCATTTATATATTTATATAAGCATATACATATACAGTATATTTACAGTTTAAAAACAGCCCCCATGGACCGCTATGAAAAGGCACTTTTCAGTGCCGTTTTCTTTCTAACCCCATCCCCTTATAACTGCTTTGTGCAGTTATTTTAATTTTTTAAAAAAATGCTATTTTATTTTTATTTTTAGAAATGAACAGTACACTTTATTTTTGGGGAAATTGAGGGACATTTTTTTCATTAACCAGAGATCTGATTTCTGGTTAATGAATTTGAGTGCAAAGTGCAACTGCAAGCTCACGGTAGCATTAACCAGCCACTTGTAATGGCTGGTTATTTAACGTGCGCCAGTAAACAGGCAAATTGGATGGATACAAATTTTACCCAAAGAATTGGGTTTTACTTTAGGCCAAGCCCGAAAACATTTGCTCCGTGAACGGCACAGCCAATTTTTTTTTTTTTTTTTCAGAGTAAACACTATGGGGCATATTTATGATTGTGCGAGCAGACATGATGCAATATAGTGATATAGCTCTTGGCATTTATCATTGCACCAGCAGTTCTTGTGAACTGCTGGTGCAATGCCGCCCCCTGCAGATTTGCGGCCAATCGACTAGCAGGGGGTGTCAATCAGCCCGATCATATTCGATTGGGTTTATTTTTGTCCGCCGCCTCAGAGCAGGCAGACAGGTTATGGAGCCGCTGCTTCATAACTTCTGTTTGGAACTCGAGGCATTATGCTCCGTACGGAGCTTAATAAATATGCCCCTATGTATAATAGCAAATAAACACAAAACTTACACATAGATTCACACTCTCACACACTCTCACACACAAGACAACACACACTCTCACACACTAACACATGCTCACAGTCTCACATACACTCTAACACACACTCCCAAACTAACACACACACTCTTACACATACTTTAACACCCTCACACACACATACTCTGTCTTACACACTCTCTCTCATGCACACACACACAAATACACTCACTTTTTCACATACAGACACACACAGAAATACACTGATAAACACAAAGACACACACTCTCTCACACACAAAGTCACTTTCACACTCACACACACTCCCACACAAAGACACACACTCACACACACTCCCACACAAAGACACACACTCACACACAAAGACACTTTCACACTCCCACACACTCCCACACAAAGACACACACACACACAAAGACACTTTCACACTCACACACACTCCCACACAAAGACACACACTCACACACAAAGACACACACTCACACACAAAGACACTTTCACACTCACACACAAAGACACACACTCACATACAAAGACACATGCTCACACACAAAGACACACACTCTCACACACACAAAGTCACTTTCACACTCACACACACACTCCCACACAAAGACACACACATGCCAGAGAGAAATAACTGTAGGGATCAGGGATGTGCAGTTTTCTGCAAATGGACAATGTCACTTTTTTGGCTATGGATGTTTTCTACCAAACCCTGACATTTTCTTGTCAAAGGCCTGTATCAGCTTCAAAGCCGGACACACAAATGAAAATGTGAACTGTCCGGGTCATGATTCAAATAGAACATGCAATTTTAAACAACTTTCTAATATACTTCTATTATCAAATTTTCTTTATTCTCTTGGTATCTTTTGTTGGCAAGCAGTGACACATATGTCAGCAGTTTTGCAAGAATGTTATCCATTTACAAGCGCACTAGATGGTAGCACTATTTCCTGCCATGCAGTACTTCAGATGCCTACTACATATCTCTTTAACACAGAGCATTATTGAGTATGCAGTTTTACTGTATTTAAATTATGAAAACAAATTGAGGTGTCTGCTATCAGAATAAGCAATATATATTGATATTCTAATCTACATTCTAAAACGTTTCTGTATCATAACCTTGGAACAAGGCTTTAGGAGCTTCCTGTTTATTTCTATGAGGGTTTTCCACTGTAGAGGTAGTGCATAGATAGAAGCGTTTACAGGTACATTAATAAAGGGAACGTAAAAGTACAAATGGAAAATGCCTTAAAAAGGGACATGAAACCCAAAAACACTTCTTTCACAACTTATATCTATTATCTAATTTGCTTTGTGTTCTTGGTATACCAGATAATGTTTCTCAATATGTGAGCTACCATTCAAAGTGGTGTTTATTTAGACAAATAAAAACACAAACAAATTGCACTTACAAGATATGTGCAAATATAGCGCAAGTAAAAGAAAGTTCCACAAGGGATCTCAGCTCCAAACACCGTCCAGCAGTTCTGGATTATTTCCAAGTATTCGCACCAGCTTTGCCGCTATTCCCAGGACCTCAATGGAAACTGCTGCGTCACAATCAAGAGAAAAAAGAGGACAGAAGCGCCACATGGTCCAATATTGTAGAAAATATTTTGAAATTGTAAAGATGTTATGGTTGCACTCACATGAGATATGATGCAATGTATAAGTATGGGAGCGCTAGATAGCTCAAGGATAAAAATGGATGAGAATAAATAAATTTAAATATAAATGTATTTATTAAAGTATATATTAATTATACATAGATTACTAAAAATCCTAAAAATAATATAAAAAGGGACGTCTCCCAGATAAATGCTCTTTTAAAATTGACTTAAAATACATCTCTTAAAATCTAAACAATTTATGCAGTTGATACTATAACAATGTATCTTATAGGTTAAATTCCACCTTAATTTTTAATATTTTTTAAAGAACGATTCAAATTAACAAATAAATTTCTAATAAGTTCAAATTTTTGTGCACAATAGTGATATTACTTTTGTCCGTTATTAACAGGGACTCCGGTGTCTGTTTTAAAAAGTCCATCATAGATACTGACCAATAGAAAAAGTCTCTTGGCTTAATGTAAAAAAAGAAAGAAAACTTTTCGGACCTGGCTTTGCAGGCTCTTAATAATTCAAGCAAGGACTTACTACAGTTCTTTTCCAGTACTCTAATCCGTTTGTCTGCTGTGTATCACAGCGGTGCTAGTACCTTGTATCTTGCTGCCGGCTTCCTCCAGATCAGCTGTGCTGACGTGCTCTCTTGTGTGGTTAGAGCGGGGTTTAGACAAACGGCCGTTTGTACTCCTTACGATTTGTAATTTTGACAAGATCTAAATAAGGAGGGACGAATTTCCTTCTGCTTATTTCTGATGCATTGTAGTAAGGCTCTGCTCACAACGCCAACGCGTTTCGGCCTTAGATGGGCTTTATCAAGAGGTTATATTATTGTGTGGTATAGCTGGCATTTAAATAGCCCTCTTCTTCATTCTACTGGTCAGGAATTTCTGATGAAAGCACGCCTCGATAGTCACTTGCCTGGTAAAAACATCAAATGAGTCATAATAACCAATCATGCAAGACCACAAACTATGATGTCAAAATGTAAACACAACATGGACAAGTAAACAATATATATATATATATATATATATATATATATATATATATATATATATATATATACAAATTTGCAAAAGTGTACGGCACTCACTTTATCACTTCAGCTACCTGGTGCTCTTACTGAGAATATACAAACAGTAGAAAAAGCGATGAATCCCACGGACGGTCTCCGTGTTGTAGCCAGGATCCAAAACAAGCAGGCACACAGGATTTTTCTTAAACACTCCGTTTAATGGCAGTAAATAAACCAAACGTTTCGGCTCAAACACGAGCCTTTGTCAATGGTGTACAAAACCAAATGTGGCAAACCAAACGAACCTATACCTTAAATACCCACCCGTCCCCCTAGTGATAACCAATCAGCATGCACAACCGAAACACACCCTCATTCAACTTGCCGGGTTTCCATGTGTGCACTGTAGCTTCAAAGAAGACGCGGCGTGACGTCAGCACGCTTCCTCCGTCTTAAGTGAATCGTCAGTAGTCACAGGTGACCATAGCAACCACTTGTAAACAGCTGAGATACACTCGTGCGTGATCGGATGTGCATCTGACAGATACTAAACAGAAAGTCAATAAGTGAATAACCAAATCAACCCCACATAAATAATTATATATAACAAAACAGGTTTCAGACTATTTAATATACAAGAGAAACTTATATGAATTGTACATTCCGCTACTAAAAACCAAAGTTTAAAAACTTATAACACAGCCCTCTATACCCGCAGTATCAAGGCTTGTGGGAAGTAGCAGGTAACGTAGAGGGTTAAAAACCCTTTGTTGTGTTAAACTTTATATCCCTAAATTTAATTACATCAAGCCTAAAGGAGTAGGTAGAAACATACTAATAGATGACTCCCAGATATCCACAACTCATTTATGTTTGTACCAACAACCAAAGTCTATATTGACATTGAGTCCCCGAGGGGCAACAGTGTCCAAAGTGAAGATCCTGGCTACAACAGGGAGACCGTCCGTGGGATTCATCGCTTTTTCTACTATATATATATATATATATATATATATATATATATATATATATATATATATATATATATATATATATATATATATATATATATATATATATATAATGTATAAGTGTATTATAATATTATAATAATGAAAAGCTCATCATATCTATTTGTCAAGCTATTTGAGACAACTAATATTTCAGTTATAACACATAATATGACTGTTTAAAATGTTAGCATTATAATCATTAAAAAAGCACACACATCAAATTGTTAATGAACTTCTTATATGAATATTAAAAAATAATAAAGTCCATTATAGATTGATATTTTTAAATGTCATCAAGTATTTGTATATGTCAAGAAAAGCAATAGTATAAAACGGTACCAAGGATCATTGTACAGATCATATTATAATCGTGGTTATGCAAAATGGGGAGTTGTCAGTTGTTAATTCCCTACAAACAGGCTCAATGTGTGATTGCTAGTGTGCTGTCACATAGGAGGTTAAACAGTAAATCATATAATCGTCTTGGCCGTACAAAGTACTAGATTTGTGTGATCGGATCACTTTTGTTAATGATTGTATCTATGTCGGCGTTTTTGAAAAGACATCCTGCACCTGTGTCAAATGATGCAGAGCGTGTGTGGCAAGTAATGATAGGTCCTTACACCGGAGGTCAGTCTTCTGGGTGACTGCTATTGACCCCAGATTGTTCCGTCTACACCACTAGGGGTGTCATATCTCATGTGAGTGCAACCATCACATCTTTACAATTTCAAAATATTTTCTACAATATTGGGCCATGTGGCGCTTCTGTCCTCTTTTTTCTGAATATTAATGACCCTGGGTCGTGGCCTTGATCCTCAGATGAAAATAGCTGCCTGAATGTGCCCATCCATCTATCCACATTGATACCATCTACATGTCATTTAAGGACTTTTTTTTCTTTTTTTCTTTTAGATTTTCACTTGTACAATATATGTTATTTTTTAATCAATCATATATGCTGTTTTCATTGATATAATATTACCACTGTGTATATTGACATATTATTGTCACCAATTTTTCACTGTTAATATTATCACAAATACCATAGCACTTAATAAGGGTGTCCCCTATTACTACTCTTTCAGCGTCAAGAACAATTGCTTCATTACAGACGTCAGATCTTTCTGCTTAGTGTCCCTGCTTAGTGATTTGAAAATGCTGCTCAGAGGGCTCCATTTATTAAGTTTCTGAGCGGATGAGGTTCGTATCATAAACCTCGTCTGCGGCAAACTGCAGAAATATGCTGCCCACATTTAAGATGGCACAAGCCGCGGCTTGTGCTATGCTACCCCCTGCTCACGCACTGCCAATTATGTATAAGTGTACGGTTTCAATTATCCCGGTCGAATCGGATATGGATGGTTGAAATCACTAGCATTTCAGATAAAGGAGTCAAGGCTGATATATTGAATTGTCTCAATGCAAATCATTGGAGTAGTTTACAAAGTGTGAAGTCACTAAAAAAACACTCAATATTGTAGACACCTACACAAAACAAATAACGTGCTTAACAAACATGCCATTCTAACATAGATACAAATGAAAACATGAATAGAGTTCAAGAAAAATAAAATGAAACAAACAACTTTGTCAGCTTTGACATAGTGAGACATTACTACGAGAGGAAATACTTCACACTGCAATATTTCTAAATCCCCTATGCTGAGTTAGGAAATCCTAACCATGGTTCGATAATGTCCTAAAACACCCTAGAATGGCAGCCCTAGGGCAGCCCTCTCATTCACGTCTGCAAGATTACTGATACAAAGTTCGTACTATCCAACAAGACTTACACATTTACAGAACCCCTTTTGCAAATATGTTTACAAAGTGTTGAAGTTATAATTGTTGCTAGCGGTTTTCCTTTGATCTGTGAGATATCCTGTATTGGGCAAATAATTAACGGAACAATACATGCTAATGACAGCAGCACCCACGGGTGATAAGCTGCAAAACATCCTAAATGATTTCTGAACATGATCTTGCATAAAGAACAAAACTCCTCGGCAATATAGCGAGTATCCATAAATCAAGCGTAAAGTCCAAGTTGTGCTTGAGAGAAATAGTCCATGGAATGGAAAGAGCATGCAAATTATGAGTTGAAAGTAAATGCGTTCGCTTGAGCGCAATTGAATTTAATGCATGTCGGGTTAGCCTGACTTCAGAGCTTTGGTTAACTATTACGCGAGACAAATACATTTCACAAACACATCAAAAATATATTTAAAGGAATACAGTGATAATAACACTGTCTGATAAAAATTATTAAAAAAAATATTGCATAAAAAAGTTCAAAGGGATCAAAGATATCAGGACTTTAACATAGAGATACATACATATACATGTCTAAATATGTATGTTTATGTACAGTATATATATATTTATATGTGTGTACATATGTATTTATGTATATATATATATATATATATATATATATATATATATATATATATATATATATATATATATATAAACTGGCGTAGATAGGAAGGCACACTCAAACAAGTATTTTCCTACAGGTTTATGCTCCATTAACTTTTTAGTCTAGCTTGTGTTAACTTATTAACTGCTATCTTGTATGGAACAAAGTGTCACATGATTATAAAAAAGTGTACTTTTAGTTTGTTTTATGCAAAATAAAAGCATATTTCTGAATTGAAAACATATGCTGTTGCACAAAAAATTTGGTCACTGCAGAATTGGAACTACAGTCAAGCGGATAATGGTTTTAACACCTTTGCATATTTACTCATAACTAAACTGAATGTTTTTACAGTGCTCTGCACACCCTTGACCAGAATTAGATCTTTATCATTATTTACCTACTTACTGCTTATAGCACAGCTATTAAACAGGAAGTGCTTTGGGTCTCACAGCTGTAATAAAGTACGAGAGTGCCATCAGGAGCAAAGTATACACAGCTTTTCCACTGAGAATTACAGAAAACTGGCAAACTCCATTTTCTTATTTAGACCCTTTGGTGACTGTATACTTCATTCATACACCCAGTTTTCTGTAAATCTTAGTGGAACAGCTGTGTATACTTTACATATAATCAATTTGGAGTGCTAGATAGTTAGAAACTGATAAAGAAGATACAAAATAACATCCATTCTGTAAAGAAATGCCCATGTCTTCCTTCTAGGCAAAACTAGAAATGTTTGCTAGCCTTCCTAAGTACAGAATGAAATGTCCCTGAGCGAACAGTAAGCACTAATGGAAATAGAATATTTAGTTCGTTAACCAGACGCATGCATATCTGTTTCTCTGTAATTATAAACGTATGGATGTAAAATATCTGTATTGTAATCCATGGTATTTTTGAATTGCACACATGATCTAGAGAGATGCAACTGCACCTCACTGACGAGGCCCAAAGGAGGCTGAAACGTACGTCTGTGGTTTGTTGTTTCTCTTGTTCAGAGAAGACTTTCCTGGTATTTCGGCCCTGGACTGTCATTGGGCAGGGTCAGACTGATATGATATAGGATATTTTTTCTCTGTGAAAAGGCATAGTGTGCCAACCTGAGTGGAGCATGAACGTTTTTTTAGCTTTTGTTCTGTCTCTGCGTCTCTATTTTCTTTTTTGTATTTAGGGATATTTGTAATAAATGTCGCTTTGGTGCAACCTTTGTCACACTTTTGCTTAGATTTTTGTATCAAATACTCTTTTCTTTTTTTATATATTTCTATTGTGACTGTTAGCACAAAGATTAAAACAACTCATTTGAGAGTGTCACCAAACAAACATTCTTGTTTCTTTTTCATAATTTTTGTAGATAAATAATTTTCATGTTTCTCTAAAGGATTGTGATCTACAACTTGTACAAAAACGTAAACATCCTCTATAATTTGGTCATAAATATTGTTTTACTATAACAATTTGGTAGCACCTCTATATTTCTCTCTATAGTTGCACATCAGTGTGTTGCAGCAAATTGTTTGAGAAACGTTGACCTAGTACTATTTTCCAGCCTTGATATGGTGCTTGGTGCTAACCTGTATTTCCACCCACAAAATTCAGGGTGAAAGTAACCTCTGACTGAGGTGAAAATGCTCATCACAACTGGTAAATAGTTAGTAGACATGTGCGGTTCGTTTCGGATTAATTCGGAAATTCGGTAAATTCAGTAAATTCGGAGATTCGGATCGATTCGGATTTCCGAATTAAAATACTTCCGAATCTACCGAATGAATCCGAAATAGCTGCCGTATCTCCGAATAAATCCGAATTAGCTCGTTAAAATTCGGCATTTCCCCATAGGAAACAATGGGAGTTTCGGCTGAAAAAAAACTAACACCGCAGCCCCATTGTTTCCTATGGGGAAACACTAAGTCTGCACCTAACACCCTAACATGTACCCCGAGTCTCTAAACACCCCTAATCTGACACTTATTAACCCCTAATCTGCTGCCTCCGCTATCGCTGACACCTGCATTATTTTATTAACCCCTAATCTGCCGACCGAATATCGCCGCCACCTACATTATAACTATTAACCCCTAATCTGCTGTCCCTAACACCGCCGACCCCTACATCATAGTTATTAACCCCTAATCTGCCCCCCCCCCAACGTCGCCGCAATCTAACTACAAGTATTAACCCCTAATCTGCCGACCCGATATCGCCGCCACCTACATTATAACTATTAACCCCTAATCTGCTGTCCCTAACACCGCCGACCCCTACATTATAGTTATTAACCCCTAATCTGCCCCCCCCAACGTCGCCGCAATCTAACTACAAGTATTAACCCCTAATCTGCCGACCCGATATCGCCGCCACCTACATTATAACTATTAACCCCTAATCTGCTGTCCCTAACACCGCCGACCCCTACATTATAGTTATTAACCCCTAATCTGCCTCCCCCAACGTCGCCGCAATCTAACTACAAGTATTAACCCCTAATCTGCCGACCGAATATCGCCGCCGCCTACATTATAGCTATTAACCCCTAATCTGCTGTCCCTAACACCGCCGACCCCTACATTATAGTTATTAACCCCTAATCTGCCCCCCCAACGTCGCCGCAATCTAACTACAAGTATTAACCCCTAATCTGCCGACCCGATATCGCTGCCGCCTACATTATAGCTATTAACCCCTAATCTGCTGTCCCTAACACCGCCGACCCCTACATTATAGTTATTAACCCCTAATCTGCCCCCCCCAACGTCGCCACAATCTAACTACAAGTATTAACCCCTAATCTGCCGACCACAAATCGCCGCCACTATAATAAATGTATTAACCCCTAAACCGCCGCACTCCCGCCTCGCAAACACTATAATACATTTTATTAACCCCTAATCTGCCCTCCCTAACATCGCCGCCACCTACCTACAATTATTAACCCCTAATCTCCCGCCCCCAACGTCACCGCTACTATAATAAGGTTATTAACCCCTAAACCTAAGTCTAACCCTAACACTAACACCCCCTAACTTAAATATAATTTAAATAAAACAAAATAAGTTTACTATAGTTAAATAAATGAATCCTATTTAAAACTAAAGACTTACCTGTAAAATAAACCCTAAGATAGCTGCAATATAACTAATAGTTACATTGTAGCTATTTTAGGATTTATTTTTATTTTACAGGCAACTTTGTATTTATTTTAACTAGGTACAATAGTTATTAAATAGTTAATAACTATTTAATAACTACCTAGCTAAAATAAATACAAATTTACCTGTAAAATAAATCCTAACCTAAGTTACAATTACACCTAACACTACACTATCATTAAATTAACTAAATAAATGAATCCTATATAAAACTAAAGACTTACCTGTAAAATAAACCCTAATATAGCTGCAATATAACTAATAGTTACATTGTAGCTATTTTAGCCTTTATATTTATTTTACAGGCAACTTTGTATTTATTTTAACTAGGTACAATAGCTATTAAATAGTTATTGACTAATTAATAGCTACCTAGTTAAAATAATTACAAAATTACCTGTAAAATAAATCCTAACCTAAGTTACAATAAAACCTAACACTACACTATCATTAAATAAATTAACTACAAGTACCTACAATTATCTACAATTAAATAAACTAAAGTACAAAACCCCCCCACTAAATTACAAAAAATAAAAAACCACTAAATTACAAAAAATAAAAAAATATTACAAGAATTTTAAACTAATTACACCTAATCTAAGCCCCCTAATAAAATAACAAAGCCCCCCAAAATAAAAAAAAATGCCCTACCCTATACTAAATTACAAAAGTTAACAGCTCTATTACCTTACCAGCCCTGAACAGGGCCCTTTGCGGGGCATGCCCCAAAGAAAACAGCTCTTTTGCCTGTAAAAAAAACCCACAATCCCCCCCCCCCCCACATTACAACCCACCACCCACATACCCCTACTCTAACCCAAACCCCCCTTAAATAAACCTAACACTACCCCCCTGAAGATCTCCCTACCTTGAGTCGTGTTCACCCAGCCGGGCCGAAGTCTTCATCCGATGGGGCAGAAGAGGACATCCAGACCGGCAGAAGTCTTCATCCAAGCGGGGCAAGAAGAGGTCTTCCATCCATCATACAAGTACCAAAATACAAACAAACACTAAATTACCAAAAATAATAAAATATTACAATAATTTTAAACTAATTACACCTAATCTAAGCCCCCTACTAGCTATTAATATAGCTTCAATATAACTAATAGTTACATTGTAGCTATTTTAGGATTTATATGTATTTTACAGGCAACTTTGTATTTATTTTAACTAGGTACAATAGTTATTAAATAGTTAATAACTATTTAATAACTACCTAGCTAAAATAAATACAAATTTACCTGTAAAATAAATCATAACCTAAGTTACAATTACACCAAACACTACACTATCATTAAATTAACTAAATAAATGAATCCTATATAAAACTAAAGACTTACCTGTAAAATAAACCCTAATATAGCTGCAATATAACTAATAGTTACATTGTAGCTATTTTAGCATTTATATTTATTTTACAGGCAACTTTGTATTTATTTTAACTAGGTACAATAGCTATTAAATAGTTATTGACTAATTAATAGCTACCTAGTTAAAATAATTACAAAATTACCTGTAAAATAAATCCTAACCTAAGTTACAATAAAACCTAACACTACACTATCATTAAATAAATTAACTACAAGTACCTACAATTATCTACAATTAAATAAACTAAAGTACAAAACCCCCCCACTAAATTACAAAAAATAAAAAACCACTAAATTACAAAAAATAAAAAAATATTACAAGAATTTTAAACTAATTACACCTAATCTAAGCCCCCTAATAAAATAACAAAGCCCCCCAAAATAAAAAAAATGCCCTACCCTATACTAAATTACAAAAGTTAACAGCTCTATTACCTTACCAGCCCTGAACAGGGCCCTTTGCGGGGCATGCCCCAAAGAAAACAGCTCTTTTGCCTGTAAAAAAACCCCACAATCCCCCCCCCACATTACAACCCACCACCCACATACCCCTACTCTAACCCAAACCCCCCTTAAATAAACCTAACACTACCCCCCTGAAGATCTCCCTACCTTGAGTCGTGTTCACCCAGCCGGGCTGAAGTCTTCATCCGATGGGGCAGAAGAGGACATCCAGACCGGCAGAAGTCTTCATCCAAGCGGGGCAAGAAGAGGTCTTCCATCCATCATACAAGTACCAAAATACAAACAAACACTAAATTACCAAAAATAATAAAATATTACAATAATTTTAAACTAATTACACCTAATCTAAGCCCCCTACTAGCTATTAATATAGCTTCAATATAACTAATAGTTACATTGTAGCTATTTTAGGATTTATATGTATTTTACAGGCAACTTTGTATTTATTTTAACTAGGTACAATAGTTATTAAATAGTTAATAACTATTTAATAACTACCTAGCTAAAATAAATACAAATTTACCTGTAAAATAAATCATAACCTAAGTTACAATTACACCTAACACTACACTATCATTAAATTAACTAAATAAATGAATCCTATATAAAACTAAAGACTTACCTGTAAAATAAACCCTAATATAGCTGCAATATAACTAATAGTTACATTGTAGCTATTTTAGCATTTATATTTATTTTACAGGCAACTTTGTATTTATTTTAACTAGGTACAATAGCTATTAAATAGTTATTGACTAATTAATAGCTACCTAGTTAAAATAATTACAAAATTACCTGTAAAATAAATCCTAACCTAAGTTACAATAAAACCTAACACTACACTATCATTAAATAAATTAACTACAAGTACCTACAATTATCTACAATTAAATAAACTAAAGTACAAAACCCCCCCACTAAATTACAAAAAATAAAAAACCACTAAATTACAAAAAATAAAAAAATATTACAAGAATTTTAAACTAATTACACCTAATCTAAGCCCCCTAATAAAATAACAAAGCCCCCCAAAATAAAAAAAAATGCCCTACCCTATACTAAATTACAAAAGTTAACAGCTCTATTACCTTACCAGCCCTGAACAGGGCCCTTTGCGGGGCATGCCCCAAAGAAAACAGCTCTTTTGCCTGTAAAAAAAACCCACAATCCCCCCCCCCACATTACAACCCACCACCCACATACCCCTACTCTAACCCAAACCCCCCTTAAATAAACCTAACACTACCCCCCTGAAGATCTCCCTACCTTGAGTCGTGTTCACCCAGCCGGGCTGAAGTCTTCATCCGATGGGGCAGAAGAGGACATCCAGACCGGCAGAAGTCTTCATCCAAGCGGGGCAAGAAGAGGTCTTCCATCCATCATACAAGTACCAAAATACAAACAAACACTAAATTACCAAAAATAATAAAATATTACAATAATTTTAAACTAATTACACCTAATCTAAGCCCCCTACTAGCTATTAATATAGCTTCAATATAACTAATAGTTACATTGTAGCTATTTTAGGATTTATATGTATTTTACAGGCAACTTTGTATTTATTTTAACTAGGTACAATAGTTATTAAATAGTTAATAACTATTTAATAACTACCTAGCTAAAATAAATACAAATTTACCTGTAAAATAAATCATAACCTAAGTTACAATTACACCTAACACTACACTATCATTAAATTAACTAAATAAATGAATCCTATATAAAACTAAAGACTTACCTGTAAAATAAACCCTAATATAGCTGCAATATAACTAATAGTTACATTGTAGCTATTTTAGCATTTATATTTATTGTACAGGCAACTTTGTATTCATTTTAACTAGGTTCAATAGCTATTAAATAGATATTGACTATTTAATAGCTACCTAGTTAAAATAATTACAAAATTACCTGTAAAATAAATCCTAACCTAAGTTACAATTAAACCTAACACTACACTATCATTAAATAAATTAACTACAAGTACCTACAATTAAATACAATTAAAAAAACTAAACTAAAGTACAAACCCCCCCACACTAAATTACAAAAAATAAAAAAATATTACAAGAATTTTAAACTAATTACACCTAATCTAAGCCCCCTAATAAAATAACAAAGCCCCCCAAAAATAAAAAAAATGCCCTAACCTATACTAAATTACAAAAGTTAACAGCACTATTACCTTACCAGCCCTGAACAGGGCCCTTTGCGGGGCATGCCCCAAAGAAAACAGCTCTTTTGCCTGTAAAAAAAAAACACAATCCCCCCCCACATTACAACCCACCACCCACATACCCCTACTCTAACCCAAACCCCCCTTAAATAAACCTAACACTACCCCCCTGAAGATCTCCCTACCTTGAGTCGTGTTCACCCAGCCGGGCCGAAGTCTTCATCCGATGGGGCAGAAGAGGACATCCAGACCGGCAGAAGTCTTCATCCAAGCGGGGCAAGAAGAGGTCTTCCATCCATCAGAAAAGTACAAAAAAACAAACAAACACTAAATTAGCAAAAATAATAAAATAGTACAATAATTTTAAACTAATTACACCTAATCTAAGCCCCCTACTAGCTATTAATATAGCTACAATATAACTAATAGTTACATTGTAGCTATTTTAGGATTTATATGTATTTTAAGGCAACTTTGTATTTATTTTAACTAGGTACAATAGCTATTAAATAGATATTTACTGTTTAATAGCTACCTAGTTAAAATAATTACAAAATTACCTGTAAAATAAATCCTAACCTAAGTTACTATTAAACCTAACACTACACTATCATTAAATAAATTAACTACAAGTACCTACAATTAAATGCAATGAAATAAACTAAACTAAAGTACAAAAAAAAAACACACTAAATTACAAAAAATAAAAAAAATTACAAGAATTTTAAACTAATTACACCTAATCTTTTTTTTTTTAAAGTAATTTTTCTTTTATTGAAAATAAAAAAACAGAAAAGACAAAAACAAATCTCAAATAAAAATATGCCACACAGGGCAAAATGACAGGTTTGATAAAGATACAAATATATGTACATTAAATACAAAAGAGGAAAAAAAAAGAGTTAATGTCATACACATAATATTAACAGACATTGACCGTTTATATTATTATATTAATGAGCTGAACTTAGTAACCTATGTCTTTCGGTCGTCTTTAAATAAAAAACTACACTTAATATTGCAAGGATAAAAGATAACTGAACATAGTATCATAACTCAAATAGTGTAGACTAACTCAAGCAATAATAACCATTAGGGCACAATTGAGGTTTATAATACATAAATATCATCTTAGCTTAATACACTTAAGCCATAAGGACCCAAAAAGTAAATAACTTAACAGTCTAGAGCTCATCATTTTAACTTGATGGATCTGAAGAAAAGAAAAATAGTTTTTTACCTCTTACTTAGTTCAGTTTCCCTATCAGACAAAATAAATAAAAAAAAAAAAAAAAAAAAAAAAAAAAGAAAAGGTAAATTAAGTTCCTCCTCTCTCCCCCGCCCCCCTCCCCCCCCACCCCCTCCCCCCTTACACCTAATCTAAGCCCCCTAATAAAATAACAAAGCCCCCCAAAATAAAAAAATGCCCTACCCTATACTAAATTACAAAAGTAATCAGCTCTATTACCTTACCAGCCCTGAACAGGGCCTTTTGCGGGGGCATGCCCCAAAGAAAACAGCTCTTTTGCCTGTAAAAAAAAACACAATACCCCCCCCCCCACATTTCAACCCACCACCCACATACCCCTACTCTAACCCAAACCCCCCTTAAATAAACCTAACACTACCCCCCTGAAGATCTCTCTACCGTGTCTTCACCCAGCGGGCCGAAGTCTTCATCCGATTGGGCAGAAGAGGACATCCAGACCGGCAGAAGTCTTCATCCAAGCGGGGCAAGAAGAGGTCTTCCATCCATCAGAAGTCTTGATCCAGGCGGCATCTTCTCTGTTCATCCATCCGGAGCGGAGCGGCAGCATCCTGAAGACATCCCACGCAGAGCATCCTCTTCTTTCTTGATCCGACGACTAGGTGACTGTGCCTTTAAGTGACGTCATCCAAGATGGCGTCCCTTGAATTCCGATTGGCTGATAGGATTCTATCAGCCAATCGGAATTAAGGTAGGAAAAATCTGATTGGCTGATTCAATCAGCCAATCAGATTCAAGTTCAATCCGATTGGCTGATGGAATCAGCCAATCAGATTGACCTCGCATTCTATTGGCTGTTAGGTTTAATTGTAACTTAGGTTAGGATTTATTTTACAGGTAATTTTGTAATTATTTTAACTAGGTAGCTATTAAATAGTCAATATCTATTTAATAGCTATTGAACCTAGTTAAAATGAATACAAAGTTGCCTGTACAATAAATATAAATGCTAAAATAGCTACAATGTAACTATTAGTTATATTGCAGCTATATTAGGGTTTATTTTACAGGTAAGTCTTTAGTTTTATATAGGATTCATTTATTTAGTTAATTTAATGATAGTGTAGTGTTAGGTGTAATTGTAACTTAGGGTATGATTTATTTTACAGGTAAATTTGTATTTATTTTAGCTAGGTAGTTATTAAATAGTTATTAACTATTTAATAACTATTGTACCTAGTTAAAATAAATACAAAGTTGCCTGTAAAATACATATAAATCCTAAAATAGCTACAATGTAACTATTAGTTATATTGAAGCTATATTAATAGCTAGTAGGGGGCTTAGATTAGGTGTAATTAGTTTAAAATTATTGTAATATTTTATTATTTTTGGTAATTTAGTGTTTGTTTGTATTTTGGTACTTGTATGATGGATGGAAGACCTCTTCTTGCCCCGCTTGGATGAAGACTTCTGCCGGTCTGGATGTCCTCTTCTGCCCCATCGGATGAAGACTTCGGCCCGGCTGGGTGAACACAACTCAAGGTGGGGAGATCTTCAGGGGGGTAGTGTTAGGTTTATTTAAGGGGGGTTTGGGTTAGAGTAGGGGTATGTGGGTGGTGGGTTGTAATGTGGGGGGGGGATTGTGTTTTTTTTTTACAGGCAAAAGAGCTGTTTTCTTTGGGGCATGCCCCGCAAAGGGCCCTGTTCAGGGCTGGTAAGGTAATAGAGCTGTTAACTTTTGTAATTTAGTATAGGGTAGGGCTTTTTTTTTATTTTGGGGGCTTTGTTATTTTATTAGGGGGCTTAGATTAGGTGTAATTAGTTTAAAATTCTTGTAATATTTTTTTATTTTTTGTAATTTAGTGGTTTTTTATTTTTTGTAATTTAGTGGGGGGGTTTTGTACTTTAGTTTATTTAATTGTAGATAATTGTAGGTACTTGTAGTTAATTTATTTAATGATAGTGTAGTGTTAGGTTTTATTGTAACTTAGGTTAGGATTTATTTTACAGGTAATTTTGTAATTATTTTAACTAGGTAGCTATTAATTAGTCAATAACTATTTAATAGCTATTGTACCTAGTTAAAATAAATACAAAGTTGCCTGTAAAATAAATATAAATGCTAAAATAGCTACAATGTAACTATTAGTTATATTGCAGCTATCTTAGGGTTTATTTTACAGGTAAGTATTTTGTTTTAAATATGATTCATTTATTTAGTTAATTTAATGATAGTGTAGTGTTAGGTGTAATTGTAACTTAGGTTAGGATTTATTTTACAGGTAAATTTGTATTTATTTTAGCTAGGTAGTTATTAAATAGTTATTAACTATTTAATAACTATTGTACCTAGTTAAAATAAATACAAAGTTGCCTGTAAAATAAAAATAAATCCTAAAATAGCTACAATGTAACTATTAGTTATATTGCAGCTATATTAGGGTTTATTTTACAGGTAAGTCTTTAGTTTTAAATAGGATTCATTTATTTAACTATAGTAAACTTATTTTGTTTTATTTAAATTATATTTAAGTTAGGGGGTGTTAGTGTTAGGGTTAGACTTAGGTTTAGGGGTTAATAACCTTATTATAGTAGCGGCGACGTTGGGGGCGGGAGATTAGGGGTTAATAATTGTAGGTAGGTGGCGGCGATGTTAGGGAGGGCAGATTAGGGGTTAATAAAATGTATTATAGTGTTTGCGAGGCGGGAGTGCGGCGGTTTAGGGGTTAATACATTTATTATAGTGGCGGCGATTTGCGGTCGGCAGATTAGGGGTTAATACTTGTAGTTAGATTGTGGCGACGTTGGGGGGAGGCAGATTAGGGGTTAATAACTATAATGTAGGGGTCGGCGGTGTTAGGGACAGCAGATTAGGGGTTAATAGTTATAATGTAGGCGGCGGCGATATCGGGTCGGCAGATTAGGGGTTAATACTTGTAGTTAGATTGCGGCGACGTTGGGGGGGGCAGATTAGGGGTTAATAACTATAATGTAGGGGTCGGCGGTGTTAGGGACAGCAGATTAGGGGTTAATAGTTATAATGTAGGCGGCGGCGATATCGGGTCGGCAGATTAGGGGTTAATACTTGTAGTTAGATTGCGGCGACGTTGGGGGGGCAGATTAGGGGTTAATAACTATAATGTAGGGGTCGGCGGTGTTAGGGACAGCAGATTAGGGGTTAATAGCTATAATGTAGGCGGCGGCGATATCGGGTCGGCAGATTAGGGGTTAATACTTGTAGTTAGATTGCGGCGACGTTGGGGGAGGCAGATTAGGGGTTAATAACTATAATGTAGGGGTCGGCGGTGTTAGGGACAGCAGATTAGGGGTTAATAGCTATAATGCAGGCGGCGGCGATATCGGGTCGGCAGATTAGGGGTTAATACTTGTAGTTAGATTGCGGCGACGTTGGGGGAGGCAGATTAGGGGTTAATAACTATAATGTAGGGGTCGGCGGTGTTAGGGACAGCAGATTAGGGGTTAATAGCTATAATGTAGGTTGCGGCGATATCCGATCGGCAGATTAGGGGTTAAATAATGATATTATAGGGTTTGCGATGTGGGGGGGCCTCGGTTTAGTGGTTCATAGGTAGTTTATGGGTGTTAGTGACTTAGTGTACTAAATGGGTGTTAGTGTACTAAAAACATACCGAATTTCGGAACGGAATAGAACCGAATTCAGCCGAATCCGAATAAATCCGAAACGAATTTATTCGGATCCGAATAAATCCGAAACGAATTTATTCAAATTTTGCCGAATCCGATTCGATCCGAAACGAAATTCGAAAAGTCCGAATCGATCCGAACCGAAAACGAACCGAATTTTTTAGCCGTGCACATGTCTAATAGTTAGATAGCACTGACCTTGACCATTATAGAGTGGCACTACCTACCTACAAGCATAATACACCCTACTTAGGGTCAGATTAGGAGTGACACTCTAACAGTTACACAAGAGTGATATCAGGTTTATTATGGCTGTTTATGCGCGTCAGATGTAGTACTCATATTACAAGTTGAAAGAAAATGCTAATGCGTGAGCGCAATCACGATTTACGCTAGAATGATTACTGTGTCCTCAGAGCTCTAGTTAATTGTTTCAGGAAACAAAAAAATTTCATAAAACACATACAAAATACATTAAAGAGCACAGTTACTCATAATAACACTATCTGATTAACATTATTTTTTAAAAACTGCACAAAAAAGTTATAAGGGTGCAAAGATATGAGGTCTCAGGAGTTAGAAAAAAAGGCAGGCAAAGGACTTTAACACAGAGATACATACTATACATATATAGTACATGCCTGTATATGTATCTGTGTTTATATATATATGTGTGTGTATATATATATATATATATATATATATATCTAGGTGAGAAGATAGATCCGCACTCACAGAACTTTTCAAAATCAGGTGACAATTTATTGTGAAAGAGAAGGTTTGATCTCCGAAATGTCCTGCTGTTCCGTTTGATATTGATATATATATATATATATATATATATATATATATATACTGTATATGTATTTATGTGTGTGCAGATGTACACGTATAAATACATATGTACAGTCACATATATAGACATATATAAGTGTATTGGAGCCTTTTGCAGTTAAGAAGCTAAAAACATGTAAAAGCATATTTATGCAATATTAATGTTTAATAAAGTGTTATACTGTGTATTTACTGTAAATATTTCACATTCCAATGTTCTTCACAAAGCAGAATATGTTCTAAATATTTATAAATATATATTCCAATATATATATATATATATATATACACATACACATATATAGAGTATATATATATATATATATATACACACACACAAACATACACATATATACAGTATATATATATATATATACACACACACACGTTTTCATGTCAGGTTAACGCACTTGAAAAAATGCAATAAGATTTGCTTGCGAGTAGGGTATTTTTTCCCACTTTTTTAGCTCCATTCACTTCTATGGGGGAGTACGTTAACGCAATTACGATACTCTAACTTCAGCTTTCTGCATGCATCGGGTTAGGACATGTGCAAGAATGTTTTACTTTTAACTTGTAATATGAGTGCTACCCTATGCGCACAAAAAGCTTACTTCTAATCTTGTCCTTAACAGGGAATAGCAGTTACCTTTCTAGATCTGTGAGACTCAGAAGGATTGGTTGATCAGCTACATCTTGCTCAGAGCTGGCTAAAGAGCTTTGAGGCTAAAGGGTTTAAACACAGTGAGATTCCCAGTATTTTCTAAAAATATATATAATAAGCACTAAAACAACAGAACTGATTATTAATTCTTTATAAACATGCATTTTTTATTCCTTCCTATAATAATAAAAGAAATCAATAAAAATAGAATGTTGATAATTTAGAAACCTTCAACTATACAATAATTTAATGAAGATTAAACAAAAAAAATGTTCACAAAAAGTGCAAGACCGGGACAAGAAGTCATTGAGCTGTGTTCATGGATGCTCAAGGAGTTTAGCCTAGAGCCAGTGGGCAGCCCTGCAGTTAATTTATAATTACATGATGCCTCGCAGTCACACATCAAACTAGGACCACTGGGATCACTAACCAGGCATAAAAACAGTAATTACAGGTTCTGTAAATGCAAGTAATTCTGTTTTGTTATGGAATAGAAGTATTGTTTTATGGAGCAACTTTTGTCCTGGCAAATACAGCCCTGCCTGGCACTCTCTTGCAAGCACACAGCTAGATTAAAAGCAAAATGGAAACGTAGTTACAGCATTTGGCCAAATGGTAAAAGGCCCAGGACCACGGCAAGGTCTCTTGCTCCCTGGGTCCCTAACCTACAGCCACACAATGCTGCCTTAAACTAAACACACTGAGATACAAACAAGGGGGACACAGACCCTTTGTAATACACACACAAAACACACAAATGGACTGCACTCAAACCGGACTGGGTACACATCCCATGACCCTGCAAAACTCACAGACCTGGGTGCTCACTAATACTCGCAGACTGTTGTGTTAATGATTTTGTTTTGCAGTATTCCCTATGGGCTTTGCTCTCAGGCTTGTCTGGGGTTAACTGCCTGTATATATATATATATAATAAAAATAGTTACTTTAATGATGTGCAGGCATTCAGTAAGTACCCTATGTTCAAATCCATTGAGAGTTCACCCACTCCGCAAATATACAGACACTACAAACATGGGAGTGAAGTCCAAACTCTCTGTTTTCTTTTGACAATATCAAAGGTCAATAACTTAGTAATCGAGTAGGACTGAGCATGTAAATGAGTTTATTCCCTAACACAGGATCCTATTCACTTGGACAGTTGCCATGGAAACCATAGCAAAAAAAGTAGAACGGCATTGCTTGTTGCAGTATTACGCAGCCTTCTGAATCTGTGCTTATTTACGCCTGAGCAAGCATGTTTGTTCCGATGTTTTGTCCATTTAATCAGCCATATCTATTTAACTACACAGAGTTGTATAAAACTGCCAACCCAGCTTTTATTTATTTATTTTGCTGTAGGAGCAAATAGGAAATAGCAAGCAAAGCAAAAATTATATAGAAAAAAAAAATTGGCCATTTAATTTCCCTGTCTGTTACATGATTCTGTTTTAGAAGTTTTTTAAAAAAAACATATTTCATACTGATTTACTTTATGAGTTTTAATAGTGCTTATATTTGTATATTCTCCGTACAACCCACATATTTTTTATTTTGCTGCCATATTTATAGCTTTTAAATGAGGTCATATGGATAGCTATGACAAATTTTGTTAAATGGATACTAAATACAAGCAAGATGTATTTAAAACAAAGAGTAGTGTGAAAATAATATGGAGGTGTGATTTTTAAAATTAATATTAAATTAAATATTGAAGAAAGAAGTGTAGCTTTTTAGTTACCATGATACAATTCATCTGGCCCCAAGTCTTATTTATAAAAAGTATGAATTCTTTATTTAATACATATTTTAATTCATATTTAAATATTTTAGGCATTTGATATGTTTTGCATTTATTACAACCTTTCATAAATTAAATATTGCTGTGAACATAGTTCATAAATTTTTGTGTAATTTTAGTAAATATTTTTTGTTGAACATGTTTTAAAAGAATTTTACATTTTGTGATACTAGCTGTAAATAGAATTATTTCCCTTTACACCTATTGGCGGTAGATATAAATGTTTGCACATTACATCTAATGCTTTTGCTTGGCAAAAAGATGTTAGTTTTAGAGCTAGATTACGAGTAGCGGGCTAAAAGTTACGCAAGTGATATCGGGTTTATCGTGGCTGTTTGTGCAAGTTGGACGTAGCACTCGTATTACAAGTTTGAAAGTAAACGCAATCGCTTCACCGCAATTGAAGTTAACGCGTGTCAGGATAGCACTACCTCAGAGCTCTGGCTAAATGTTTCACAAAACATAAGTACAGTTACAATCATAATAACACTATCTATTAAAAAATATTGCACCAAAAAGTTCTAAGAGATCAAAGATAGAAGGTCTCAGGTGTTAGAAAAAGAAAGGCAGGCAAAGGGTTTTAACATAGAGATACATACAAATACATATATAAATATGTATATGTATGCATGTGTATATACAGTATATATATATTTAAATATATGTGCATTGGAGCCCTTCGCTAACAAGTAGATGGAAACATGAAAAAGCATGTTTATGCAATAATCATATATAATAAAGTGTTATGCTGTGTATTTACTGTAAATGTTTTACAAACCAATGTTCTTCACATAGGGGAATATGTTCTAAGTATTTTTAAATAGATTTTCCTATATGTATCCGTATATATCTATATCTAAATATAATTTTATATATATATATATATATTACCAAAATTCTATTAGATATATGTAGAAATATGTATTTATAAATAAATAGAACATATTCTGCTCTGTTAAGAACATTGGAATGTGAAATATTCATATTTTCATGTCGGGTTAACGCTCCATTAACTTCTATGGGGAAATGCATTCGCTATATTCTAACTTCAACTTTTTGCTTTTATTGGTGTCAATAAAAGTTCAATGTACCCTCAACTTCCATAATGCTGCTAAACGAAAATTCAACATATAAGTTAACAGCTAAAAGACATAGGGTCAGATTACGAGTAGAATGCAATCATTTGTGAATGAGAGATAGCGGGGTTTTCGTGTTAGTTTGCACAGAGGTTAAATTGCGCTAGTATTACAAGTTGAAATAAACACGATTGCTTAAGTGCAACTGAAGTTAATGCTCGTTGGGTTTGCACGTCCTCAGAGCTGTGGTGAACTGTATCACAAAACAAAAAATTGTCACAAAACACATCAAAAATACACTACAAAGTGCACTTACACCAATAACACCATCTAATAAAAAATATTTCTACAAAATATTGCACAAAAAAGTTATAAGAGCTCAAAGATATGAGAAGGCAAGCAAGGGCTTTAACACTGAGATACATACATATACTTTTCTATCGCCTAGATTTAGAGTTCTGCGGCCAAAGGGGTGCATGCTTTTTTCTGGCCGCACCTTTTAAATACCGCTGGTATTTAGAGTTCACAGAATGGCTGCGTTAGGCTCCAAAAAAGGAGCGTAGAGCATATTTACCGCAACTTCAACTCTCAATACCAGCGGTGCTTACGGACGCGGCCAGCTTCAAAAACGTGCTCGTGCACGATTCCCCCATAGAAAACAATGGGGCTGTTTGAGCTGAAAAAAAACCTAACACCTGCAAAAAAGCCGCGTTCAGCTCCTAACGCAGCCCCATTGTTTTCTATGTGGAAACACTTCCTACGTCTGCACCTAACACTCTAACATGTACCCCGAGTCTAAACACCCCTAACCTTACACTTATTAACCCCTAATCTGCCGCCCCCGCTATCGCTGACCCCTGCATATTATTTTTAACCCCTAATCTGCCGCTCCGTACACCCCCGCCACCTACATTATCCCTATGTACCCCTAATCTGCTGCCCTAACATCGCAGACCCCTATATTATATTTATTAACCCCTAATCTGCCGCCCCCAACGTCGCCTCCACCTAACTACACTTATTAACCCCTAATCTGCCGACCGGACCTGAGCGCTACTATAATAAATGTATTAACCCCTAATCCGCCTCACTCCCGCCTCAATAACCCTATAATAAATAGAATTAACCCCTAATCTGCCCTCCCTAACATTGCCGACACCTAACTTCAAGTATTAACCCCTTATCTGCTGACAGGAGCTCACCACTACTCTAATAAATGTATTAACCCCTAAAGCTAAGTCTAACTTTAACCCTAACACCCCCCTAAATTAAATATAATTTAAATCTAACAAAATAAATTAACTCTTATTAAATAAATTATTCCTATTTAAAGCTAAATACTTACCTGTAAAATAAACCCTAATATAGCTACAATATAAATTATAATTATATTATAGCTATTTTAGGATTTATATTTATTTTACAGGTAACTTTGTATTTATTTTAACCAGGTACAATAGCTATTAAATAGTTAAGAACTATTTAATAGCTAAAATAGTTAAAATAATTACAAAATTACCTGTAAAATAAATCCTAACCTAAGTTACAATTAAACCTAACACTACACTATCAATAAATAAATTAAATAAACTACCTACAATTATCTACAATTAAACCTAACACTACACTATCAATACATTAATTAAATACAATACCTACAAATAACTACAATTAAATAAACTAACTAAAGTACAAAAAATAAAAAAGAACTAAGTTACAAAAAATAATAAAATATTTACAAACATTAGAAAAATATTACAACAATTTTAAACTAATTACACCTACTCTAAGCCCCCTAATAAAATAACAAAGACCCCCAAAATAAAAAAATGCCCTACCCTATTCTAAATTAAAAAAGTTCAAAGCTCTTTTACCTTACCAGCCCTGAAAAGGGCCCTTTGCGGGGCATGCCCCAAAGAATTCAGCTCTTTTGCCTGTAAAAAAAACACATACAATACCCCCCCCCCAACATTACAACCCACCACCCACATACCCCTAATCTAACCCAAACCCCCCTTAAATAAACCTAACACTAAGCCCCTGAAGATCTTCCTACCTTATCTTCACCTCGCCGGGTATCACCGATCGGTCCTGGCTCCAAAATCTTCATCCAACCCAAGCGGGGGCTGGCGATCCATAATCCTGCGGCTGAAGAGGTCCAGAAGAGGCTCCAAAGTCTTCATCCTATCCGGGAAGAAGAGGCGATCCAGACCGGCAACCATCTTGATCCAAGCGGCATCTTCTATCTTCATCCGATGAGGAACGGCTCCATCGTGAAGACCTCCAGCGCGGATCAATCTTCTTCCGACGACGTCCAACTGAAGAATGACGGTTCCTTTAAGGGACGTCATCCAAGATGGCGTCCGAATTCCGATTGGCTGATAGGATTCTATCAGCCAATCGGAATTAAGGTAGGAAAATTCTGATTGGCTGATGGAATCAGCCAATCAGAATCAAGTTCAATCCGATTGGCTGATCCGATCAGCCAATCAGATTGAGCTCGCATTCTATTGGCTGTTCTGTTCAGCCAATAGAATACGAGCTCAATCTAATTGGCTGATCGGATCAGCCAATCGGATTGAACTTGATTCTGATTGGCTGATTCCATCAGCCAATCAGAATTTTCCTACCTTAATTCCGATTGGCTGATAGAATCCTATCAGCCAATCTGAATTCGAGGGACGCCATCTTGGATGACGTCCCTTAAAGGAACCGTCATTCTTCAGTTGGACGTCGTCGGAAGAAGATTGATCCGCGCTGGAGGTCTTCACGATGGAGCCGTTCCTCATCGGATGAAGATAGAAGATGCCGCTTGGATCAAGATGGTTGCCGGTCTGGATCGCCTCTTCTTCCCGGATAGGATGAAGACTTTGGAGCCTCTTCTGGACCTCTTCAGCCGCAGGATTATGGATCGCCAGCCCCCGCTTGGGTTGGATGAAGATTTTGGAGCCAGGACCGATCGGTGATACCCGGCGAGGTGAAGATAAGGTAGGAAGATCTTCAGGGGCTTAGTGTTAGGTTTATTTAAGGGGGGTTTGGGTTAGATTAGGGGTATGTGGGTGGTGGGTTGTAATGTTGGGGGGGTATTGTATGTGTTTTTTTTACAGGCAAAAGAGCTGAATTCTTTGGGGCATGCCCCGCAAAGGGCCCTGTTCAGGGCTGGTAAGGTAAAAGAGCTTTGAACTTTTTTAATTTAGAATAGGGTAGGGCATTTTTTTATTTTGGGGGGCTTTGTAATTTTATTAGGGGGCTTAGAGTAGGTGTAATTAGTTTAAAATTGTTGTAATATTTTTCTAATGTTTGTAAATATTTTTTTATTTTTTGTAACTTAGTTCTTTTTTATTTTTTGTACTTTAGTTAGTTTATTTAATTGTAGTTATTTGTAGGTATTGTATTTAATTAATGTATTGATAGTGTAGTGTTAGGTTTAATTGTAGGTAATTGTAGGTATTTTATTTCATTTATTTATTGATAGTGTAGTGTTAGGTTTATTTGTAACTTAGGTTAGGATTTATTTTACAGGTAATTTTGTAATTATTTTAACTATTTTAGCTATTAAATAGTTCTTAACTATTTAATAGCTATTGTACCTGGTTAAAATAAATACAAAGTTACCTGTAAAATAAATATAAATCCTAAAATATAATTATAATTTATATTGTAGCTATATTAGGGTTTATTTTACAGGTAAGTATTTAGCTTTAAATAGGAATAATTTATTTAATGAGAGTTAATTTATTTCGTTAGATTTAAATTATATTTAACTTGGGGGGGGTTAGTGTTAGAGTTAGACTTAGCTTTAGGGGTTAATCCATTTATTACAGTAGCGGCGAGATTTGGTCGGCAGATTAGGGGTTAATAATTGAAGTTAGGTGTCGGCGATGTTAGGGAGGGCAGATTAGGGGTTAATACTATTTATTATAGGGTTATTGAGGCGGGAGTGAGGCGGATTAGGGGTTAATAACTTTATTATAGTAGCGGTGCGGTCCGCTCGGCAGATTAGGGGTTAATAAGTGTAGGCAGGTGGAGGCGACGTTGAGGGGGGCAGATTAGGGGTTAATAAATATAATATAGGGGTCGGCGGTGTTAGGGGCAGCAGATTAGGGGTACATAAGTATAACGTAGGTGGCAGTCGGCAGGTTAGGGGTTAAAAAATTTAATTGAGTGGCGGCGATGTGGGGGGACCTCGGTTTACGGGTACATAGGTAGTTTATGGGTGTTAGTGTACTTTAGAGCACAGTAGTTAAGAGCTTTATAAACCGGCGTTAGCCCAGAAAGCTCTTAACTACTGACTTTTTTCTGCGGCTGGAGTTTTGTCGTTAGATTTCTAACGCTCACTTCAGCCACGACTCTAAATACCGGCGTTAGAAAGATCCCATTGAAAAGATAGGATACGCAAATGACGTAAGGGGATCTGCGGTATGGAAAAGTCGCGGCTGGAAAGTGAGCGTTAGACCCTTTAATGACTGGCTCCAAATACCAGAGGGAGGTAAAAACCAGCGTTAGGAGCCTCTAACGCTGGTTTTCACGGCTACCGCCCAACTCTAAATCTAGGCCTAAATAAGTACATATGTATTTATATACAGATGTCTATATATGCCACTTTATTAGGTACACCTGTTCAATTGCTTGGTAACACAAGTTGCTAATCAGCCAATCAAATGGCACCAACTCAAGGCATTTAGGCATCTAGACGTGGTGAAGATGACTTACTAAAGTTCAAACCGAGCTTTAGAATGAGGAAAAAAGGGGATTTAAAGGGACATGAAACCCAAAAATTTTCTTTCATAATTCAGTTAGAGAATACAATGTTAAACAACTTTCCAATTTACTTCTATTATTTAATTTGCTTCCTTCTCTTGTTATCCTTTTGCTGAAAGGTTTATCTAGGTATGTTCAGGAGCAGCAGAGATCCTAGGTTCTAGCTGCTGATTGGTGGCTGCATATATATATATATATATATATATATATATATACAGGGAGTGCAGAATTATTAGGCAAATGAGTATTTTGACCACATCATCCTCTTTATGCATGTTGTCTTACTGCAAGCTGTATAGGCTCGAAAGCCTACTACCAATTAAGCATATTAGGTGATGTGCATCTCTGTAATGAGAAGGGGTGTGGTCTAATGACATCAACACCTTATATCAGGTGTGCATAATTATTAGGCAACTTCCTTTCCTTTGGCAAAATGGGTCAAAAGAAGGACTTGACAGGCTCAGAAAAGTAAAAAATAGTGAGATATCTTGCAGAGGGATGCAGCACTCTTAAAATTGCAAAGCTTCTGAAGCGTGATCATTGAACAATCAAGCGTTTCATTCAAAATAGTCAACAGGGTCGCAAGAAGCGTGTGGAAAAACCAAGGCGCAAAATAACTGCCCATGAACTGAGAAAAGTCAAGCGTGCAGCTGCCAAGATGCCACTTGCCACCAGTTTGGCCATATTTCAGAGCTGCAACATCACTGGAGTGCCCAAAAGCACAAGGTGTGCAATACTCAGAGACATGGCCAAGGTAAGAAAGGCTGAAAGACGACCACCACTGAACAAGACACACAAGCTGAAACGTCAAGACTGGGCCAAGAAATATCTCAAGACTGATTTTTCTAAGGTTTTATGGACTGATGAAATGAGAGGGAGTCTTGATGGGCCATATGGATGGGCCCGTGGCTGGATTGGTAAAGGGCAGAGAGCTCCAGTCCGACTCAGACGCCAGCAAGGTGGAGGTGGAGTACTGGTTTGGGCTGGTATCATCAAAGATGAGCTTGTGGGGCCTTTTCGGGTTGAAGATGGAGTCAAGCTCAACTCCCAGTCCTACTGCCAGTTTCTGGAAGACACCTTCTTCAAGCAGTGGTACAGGAAGAAGTCTGCATCCTTCAAGAAAAACATGATTTTCATGCAGGACAATGCTCCATCACACGCGTCCAAGTACTCCACAGCGTGGCTGGCAAGAAAGGGTATAAAAGAAGAAAATCTAATGACATGGCCTCCTTGTTCACCTGATCTGAACCCCATTGAGAACCTGTGGTCCATCATCAAATGTGAGATTTACAAGGAGGGAAAACAGTACACCTCTCTGAACAGTGTCTGGGAGGCTGTGGTTGCTGCTGCACGCAATGTTGATGGTGAACAGATCAAAACACTGACAGAATCCATGGATGGCAGGCTTTTGAGTGTCCTTGCAAAGAAAGGTGGCTATATTGGTCACTGATTTGTTTTTGTTTTGTTTTTGATTGTCAGAAATGTATATTTGTGAATGTTGAGATGTTATATTGGTTTCACTGGTAAAAATAAATAATTGAAATGGGTATATATTTGTTTTTTGTTAAGTTGCCTAATAATTATGCACAGTAATAATCACCTGCACACACAGATATCCCCCTAAAATAGCTATAACTAAAAACAAACTAAAAACTACTTCCAAAACTATTCAGCTTTGATATTAATGAGTTTTTTGGGTTCATTGAGAACATGGTTGTTGTTCAATAATAAAATTAATCCTCAAAAATACAACTTATTTTTGGGTTTCATGTCCCTTTAAGTGACTTTGAATGTGACATGGTTATTGGTGCCAGAAGGGCTGGTCTGAGTATTTAAAAAACTGATGATTTACTGGGATTTTCACGCACAACCATCTCTAGGGATTACAGAGAATGGTCCGAAAAAGAGAAAATATCCAGTGAGCGGCAGTTATGTGGACGAAAATGCCTTGTTGATGTCTGAGGTTAGAGGAGAATGGGCAGACTGATTTGAGATGATAGAAAGGAAACAAGCTATGCAGAATACCATCTCTGAATGAACAACACGTTGAACCTTGAAGCAGATGGGATACAGCAGCAGAAGACCACACTGGGTGCTACTCCTGTCAGCTAAGAACAGGAAACTGAGGCTACAATTCGCACAGGCTCAACAAAATTGGACAATAGAAGCTTTGAAAACATTGCCTGGTCTGATGAGTCTCGATTTCAGCTGCGAGATTCAGATGGTAGAGTCAGAATTTGGCATAAACAACATGAAAGCATGGATCCATCCTGCCTTGTATCAATGGTTCACGCTGGTGGTGGTGGTGTAATGGTGTGGGGGATATTTTCTTGGCACACTTTGGGTCCCGTAGTACCAAATGAACATTGTTTAAATGCCACGGCCTACCTGAGTATTGTTACTGACCATGTCCATCCCTTTATGACTACAGTGTACCCATCTTCTGATGGGTACTTCCAGCAGGATAATGCACTGTGTCACAAAGCTCAAATCATCTCAAACTGGTTTCTTGAACATGACAATGAGTTCACTGTATTACAACGGCCTCTGCAGTCACCAGATCTCAATCCAATAGAGCACATTTGGAATGTGGTGGAACAGGAGATTTACATCATGGATGTGCAGCCGACAAATCTGCAGTAACTGTGTGATGCTATCATGTCAATATAGACCAAAATGTCTGAGGAATGTTTCCAACACCTTGTTGAATCTATGCCACAAAGAATTAAGGCAGTTCTGAAGACAAAAGGGGATCCAACTCGGTACTAGCAAGTTGTACCTAATAAAGTGAGTGTATATACACATATAAATACATAAATACATATTGTCATGGCTAAGTGGCATTGGATATCACATAATTTAATTTCTCATTTAGCTAATATCTGCTATGAATTGATTTAGCTGCATTGTGAACAAACACTGGAATAGGTGATATCAACCCCTCCCTTTTGTTCACAACTACATTCTTGTAGAACAAAAGAAATAGACAGAACTTCTAAAACAACAAACATTGGTCCCAAACTATAAGAGAAAATGTCACATCTCAAGAGCCTTTGATCACAGTCTCAGAAGAGAGGTCATTTCTAATGATTTATTGTTGTATAGTCTTCCCAGATTGAAATATCTAAATTAATTTAGCCTAAGAAATTAATTACTTAGATCACAGGAACCCCTGTTGATAGGCAGTCAAAAGGTCTACAATTTGAGATACCTTTCCAGGATGACCAACAATTTAGATGTCTATTATCTCAAAGTTAAATTGTCCCCTGCTGAGCTAAATACACACAGGCGTCTGGGCTCATGTTACAGCTAACATATGGGAAGTTGAAAGCCTAAGAATTAAGATTTTAAAATATCTTAAACTATGTACTTTTGATAACAAATTATCTACATAGTTCTTAGATAAATTAATGTATACCACAGACTGCCTGAATAATATAGATAATGATCTAAGATATACATCACATGTTACATACTGTGTTGGATATAATGAATTAAAAATAAATAACTGCATTGGTATATATAAAGGTTTAAGTTATTTCAAAATAAATACATTTTTCTTTGTTTTCCAGAAATCTAGGGAGCATTACAGGGAAGAATCTGATGTGAAGATGAGGTTTCTAAATAAGATGCTATAAGTTGACATATAGATGCATCATAGATTTTGAGCTCATGTCTTGGGCACTGTTGAGACATGTATTAATAAATAACTATAATACTCATGTATATCTATGATATAAGATGGGACTAGAAAATTAAATGTGTAAAAGTATATCAAATGAGCTGATATACAGAATAAGTCAGATAGACATATATATTTTATTGATTGATACTACTAGTCCCTCATAAAAATGCATCTTTAAAGGCAACTTCTAAAATATGATAAGTAATATACTCATGTTTAGTCTCTATAAATACATGCTAAATTGTATTTTATATGGGACAGGTTTATTAATATCAAGAAATAGGGAATATACTAAATATACATATTAAAAATATATAAGAATATATATTTACTGTTAGCGGTGTTAAAAATGAAACTGTTTGTCTTTGTCTGCTGCCCCTGATGACCTAAATCCAGTTTTACAGCCAAAAGGCATTTGGCTGTTGAAAATAACCATATGTTCCCAGAGCCAATCAGGGACAAGCTCCATTAAGGGCCTATCAAAAGACAGCACCGTGGTGCGTATCCAAAAATGTTCACTAAATTTTATTAGAATAAAAAGGGGTGGGGTGTATCACGGGATATAACCTCATGCAAGGAGAAAGAAGAGGTCTTTGCTTGCTTAAATTTTGATTGATAACTTTGCTGCTTTTTGGGACACAGTCACTATAAGCAAAATTGGGCTACCTTTTCTTATCCATATTGCAAAATACCTCTCTTAATTTATGAGGTATACTAGACTTCAATCTGGTATCTGGTAACGCATAAAGGGTTGTTTCATACTTTTATATTTAAATCAAAATAGGGAAACTACAAAAATACCAAAAAACAAAATACCATCAGATATATGTAGAAATATGTATTTCGGAATAATTTGAACATATTCTTTTATGTGAAGAACATTGGAATGTGAAATATACACATGAGAATATGCAATCGGGTTTTTGCACGATTTGGGTGTTTCCCCCCCACACACTTTTTTGCTCCATTGACTTCTATGAAGGAATTGGCTATCACAGCTACATTCAAATTTTCAAACAATTATAGCTTTGCACAATATAATATTTGATGAAATTAGTTACAATCAAATTTAGTTTATTGGGCAGAATAACATTTGTACCTAAAATATTAAATTACTCAAACTATCAAATCTTTTAAATAACAGCTACAAGATAGTGATACACAGCTTTACATCTGTGTTATGAGAGTAAGAATATTTTAGTTACTGACATAAAAGACCAGCAATTTCTAGGAATATAACTTTCATATATTTTGATTCTGTACATCTAAAACATATTTTTAACACATACAATTTTCAAGACAGTACGTGAGCTGCATTTATTTTTTCTCTTCACAACAGAGAAAAAAATACAAATACAAATGTTACTTCAGGAAAAAAAGTCTGCTTTGTTGCCAGAATCTGAAGATCCTAAAATTTGACCTGTTTGCAATTGCTCCCTTTGGGATATTAAAGTGAAATAAAAAAAACACAAAAAGTTTGTAGAAGTATTCTGTAAATATATGTTATCTTATATAATCAATGTAAAGAATATTTTAAACATAAATATGACAAATAGTAAAACATGTTTATAAGACATACAGTGGGGCAAAAAAGTATTTAGTTCTCCCACTTAAGAAGATGAGAGAGGCCTGTAATTTTCATCATAGGTATACCTCAACTATGAGAGACAAAATGTGGAAACAAATCCAGACAATCACATTGTCTGGTTTGGAAAGAATTTATTTGCAAATTATGGTGGAAAATAAGTATTTGGTCAATATCGAAAGTTAATCTCAATACTTTGTTATATATCCTTTGTTGGCAATGACAGAGGTCATATGTTTTCTGTAAGTCTTCACAAGGTTGACACACACTGTTGCTGGTATGTTGGCCCATTCTTGCATGCAAATCTCCTCTAGAGCAGTGATGTGTTGGGGCTGTCGCTGGGCAACACAGACTTTCAACTCCCTCCAAAGGTTTTCTATGGGGTTTAGATCTGGAGAATGGCTAGGCCACTCCAGAACCTTGAAATGCTTCTTACGAAGCCAATCCTTCATTGCCCGGGCGGTGTGTTTGGGATTATTGTCATTCTGAAAGACCCAGCCATGTTTCATCTTCAATGTCCTTGCTGATGGAAGGAGATTTGCACTCAAAATCTCACAATACATGGCCCCATTCATTCTTTCATGTACATGGATCAGTCGTCCTGTTCCCTTTGCAGAGAAACAGCCCCAAAGCATGATGTTGCCACCCCCATGCTTCGCAGTAGGTATGGTGTTCTTTGGTTGCAACTCAGCATTCTCTCTCCTCCAAACATGACGAGTTGTGTTTCTACCAAACAGTTCTACTTTGGTTTCATCTGACCATATGACATTCTCCCAATTCACTTCTGGATCATCCAAATGCTCTCTAGCATACTTCAGACGGGCCCGGACATGTACTGACTTAAGCAGGGGGACACGTCTGGCACTGCAGGATCTGAGTCCCTGGCGGCGTAGTGTGTTACTGATGGTAGCCTTTGTTACGTTGGTCCCAGCTCTCTGCAGGTCATTCACTAGGTCCCCCGTGTGGTTCTGGGATGTTTGCTCACCGTTCTTGTGATCATTTTGGCCCCCACGGTGATAGATCTTGTGTGGAGCCCCAGATCGAGGGAGATTATCAGTGGTCTTCCATTTTCTAATTATTGATCCCACAGTTGATTTCTTCACACCAAGCTGCTTGCCTATTGCAGATTCAGTCTTCGCAGCCTGGTGCAGGTCTACAATTTTGTTTCTGGTGTCCTTCGACAGCTCTTTTGTCTTCACCATAGTGGAGTTTGGAGTGTGACTGTTTGAGGTTGTGGACAGGTGTCTTTTATACTGATAACAAGTTCAAACAGGTGCCATTAATACAGGTAATGTGTGGAGGACAGAGGAGCCTCTTAAAGAAGAAGATACAGAAATCTTGCTTGTTTGTAGGTGACCAAATACTTATTTTCCACCATAATATGCAAATAAATTCTTTCCAAATCAGAAATGTAATTGTCTAGATTTGTTTCCACATTTTGTCTCTCATAGTTGAGGTATACCTATGATGATAATTACAGGCCTCTCTAATCTTCTTAAGCAGGAGAACTTGCACAATTGGTGGCTGACTAAATACTTTTTTGCCCCACTGTAATGGGCTAGATTAAAAGTGGCACGCAAATTGTTTGCACGCAATAGAAATTTACGTTAGAATCATTGCCGTAATCTCAGTTTTGCAAAATTAAAAAGTTGCACAAAACACTTCAAGTTTCTAAATAAATATTGGACACAAAAGTTATAAGTGCTCAAAGATATGAGGTCTCAGATGTTAGAAAAAAAAGGCAGGCGATGGAATTTAACATAAATATATACATATACATCTTTAAAGATGGATATATATGTGTATATATATATATATGTATATATATATATATATGTGTGTGTGTGCGTGTGTGTGTGTGTGTGTATGTATGTGTATATATATATATATATATATATATATAGTAGCTTTGAAGGGTGGAGGGCACTCACAGGACTTTATAGGAAAGGTAAAAATGCAATCTTTATTTACAACATCATCTTCATATCACAGAATGTCGACGTTTCGGCCCTTACAGAGGCCTTCTTCAAGACAAATCATAATCTTCTATAGTGCCAGCTGCACTTAACATAACGCCGGTGTCCCGGGCTCCCAGTAACAGAATCGGAGAGGACCGGGATAGGTACCTCCGACATCCAATACTTCTCTCACCTATTCCATCGAAGAGTCGTGTCTCCTTGCTCATCGGGACACAGACTTTAATAGGCAAAGTATAACCGCCTCTGTGATTTACCTTCCGGACAGCTAGACACTACCGCTTACTCATTGCAGGTGCCTAGATTACTGCTCCTGTTTGAAAATGTCTGTCAGACATGCGTTTCGCACCACAATGCTGAGCGAAAAGGGGCCTTGTCAGGACTGTCAATCACTCTTTACTCAAGGCTTTTGTCAATTTTCCTTAGTGGGGAGTGGCCGCAATCATACTGGCTGTCCAATATATTGGCTGTTCACGCCAAGCCTCCTTTACTTCTATAATACAAAATTACCTTTAAGGCGAGTATCGAGTAATACATATAGTAATAATCAATTGCATTATCCTAACCTAAAGCGTGCTGTAATTCAATATAAACATATATATTTCAGTTATGATGACCATAACCTTAATGGGGAGAGTATATATAGATATGAATGGAAAGTCTAATAAAAATGTATCATTAAATGACGTTTACAAAATCTTTCTAATGCTTATTATCTGAAGGCTAGCATAAACCAAATAAATTCAAACAGAGAATATCGAACACAAGGATATCTTGTTAAAAAAATGCTCATCATACGATTTTTAAATTTAGAACAGAGATAAACACAACATTTACCCTGGGTCATATTTACATGTAACCTATCAAAAAAGATTTAGTACATAGAAAAAATTTAGTACATAGAAAAAAGAAATTTAACCCAGAAAAGACCCATACTCTATTCTTCCATTAAGGCCATAAAGGGACACTGTTTTTAGCATATTTGTCCACCTTGCTTCTTTATTCAAAAGGCACTTATTTTTGTCACCTCCTCTTCCATTTTTCCATTCTTCCATTCCCCTATCAATCCCTACAAATTTTAAAGAGACAGTACTGCTATTATGTGCATCCCTGAAATGACGAGCAACACTCGTATCTCTTTCGTAGAGGATGTCATCTCTATGCTCCTGTACCCTATCTTTAAACATCCGTTTTGTTTTTCCAACGTAGAATAGGGGACAGGAGCATTGTAAGAGATAGACAACCCCCACAGAGTTACATTAGAAAAGCACCTACTGTCAAACTGTCTACCAGTATTTGCTGAGAAGGACTTGCATTTTAGCATATATGGACAGTAAATACAGTGTACACATGGATAATTGCCTTTTACCTGTTGGTACTTATTCAACCAATTGCTTTCAGGTTCTAGCCTTACAAATTTACTTTTTACTAACTTATCTTTTAGGTTAGGAGATTTTTTAGCGGTCAAAAGTGGGCTTTTTCCCACTTTGTCTGCAATTTTGTCATCTCGAGTTAAAATATGCCAATTTTGGGATAGTATTCTCTTTAATCTTTCGCTACTGACAGTTATAGGTTGTAATAAATCTTAGATTATCGTCAATTTTTTTATCTTTTTTTTAATACAGGAGCTCATTTCTATTTAGTATTCTAACTTTATTCAAGGTACGTTTTATTAGATTATGGGAATAACCTCTTTCTATAAATCGTTTACACATTGTTTCTGCATGGTGCTCAAATTTTATTTTTCAGGAACAATTCCTTTTTAATCTTAGTAGTTGGCCATATGGAATACCTTTTTTACAAAGGTTCTGGATGGCTACTAGATGCTTCCAACAGGCTATTTGTGGCTGTATTTTTACGGTAGTTCTCTGTTAAAATGTGATTGCCTTCTTTTTTAATAGAGATATCTAAAAAAGGCAATTCTTTTTCACTAAACGCATATGTAAGAAAGATGTTCCAATCATTTTTATTCAGAATCGAAACAAATTCATGTAGACAGGCCAGGGGGCCATCCCAAAGCATAAAGATATCATCTACATATCTGATCCAAAGGGACACATGGGAGTCAAACGTCACACCAAATTTCTCAAAAATATCTAACTCCCATGCCCCGAGATGAAGACATGCATAAGTTGGCGCACACACTGCCCCCATGGCTGTCCCCCTGACCTGTCTATAGACAGAGTTATCAAACTGAAACACATTGTTTTCAAGAATAAATCTTAGGAGATCAATGACAAAGGCTGTGTGTCTGTCACTACCTGGTCCTCGAGTTCTCAAAAAATGCTCACATGCATCAATTCCTTTTTCATGAGGTATAGATGAATATAGACTTTCCACGTCTAATGACACCAGGATTGTCTTAGATGAAACAAAGAGATCATCTAATTTTCTCAACAGATCTGGAGTGCCCTTCACATAGGAGGGGAGGGAGATGAGATAAGGCCTGAGAAAGTAATCAACATTTTCTCCAATGTGTTCACTGATGCCGCCAATTCCAGATACAATTTGTTGTCCCGGAGGATGAGACCTGCTCTTATGAATTTTGGGAATTATATAAAACGTATGCATCACTTTATATATATATATGCGTTCAAAGTAGCCTGTTTGCGCGCATCGGGTTAGCAGGAGCGCGTTACATTTTTACTTTCAGCTCATAACACCAGCGCAACCTGACGCACACAAAAAGATTACTTGTAGCGCAATTAGCGCTCTAGCGGAAGCAGTAAATACTGCTCCACTTGTAATCAGGCCTAAAAAGTTTCCCAAACTAAGGTAGAAAGGTGTATACACTAACTAACCAATTCATACCCAGCAACAAGTTACAAAATACAGATTTAGGGCTAGATTTATCAAAGGCTAGGTGAACTCTGTATGTGCCTTGCCTGTAACTGCGCCCCAGCTCGCCTCCGGAGAAGCGCACATGTGCGTCTGAATTTATCAAAAAAATAGACTTAACTTGCGCAGGCGAGCTGGGGCGTAATAATGATAAATTTTGCCTGTTGGAAACAGCATTTACTCCCTATTTACTCCCTATTTATCACAGTACATCCCTATAAATATTTACGCAGCCATGTTTTGATTATTAAAAAAAACGTTTTTTAAGTTAATATTTAGCTTATATTTATATTATATAATTTAACACAGCAAAGGAACAATGGCACTATTTAGGCTTTTCCCCTATTAAATAATACATGCGTGGGAGTATCTTATATTAAATCTCGCATTTGTGAAGAGGAAATGGTGCTAGTGCATAAAATAATATTAACACTCAGAGGGATGACACTAAAAGACAGCGTGCCCTCCCCAAGTATGCACATGTAGCACTCTAGGCCCTGACTATTGGGCAGTATTGTCCCAAACGGGTTTTAAAATATAACTTTTATTAACATCAACTTAAAATAAAAGTGACAAACAACTTAAAAACGACTCAGACACTGGTTATGGTTGTTGGTGACTGTGGTATGGGGAATAACAATATAAAAAATTCAGGCCTATTGGTAACTCAGATAAGTTATACTCCGTGATACTTACTATAAGTTTGCTCAATATGAGATGGATCACCATGTGTGGGTTTATATATCCATTGCTATATCACAGTAGATAAGAATATAGTGTACTGTTGGTGTGCCACTATTTGGTCCACTCTAATATAGTGGATTGATTAACACTCTTGGGAAAATGTAAAAAGTTAATTTAATCTGAAATTCTTACAGTTACACTGGTATATTAAGATACAAATCTACGATCGCTCTTCTGATTCTGAGAGAGGCACAATTCTGCTAGGTTACTATTTCACTAGCCTTCTACATATTGATCTGGGATACATCGAATAGTTACAAGATAATGTGTTTTGGGAGACAAATCAGTGGCCTGTTATGTGTTGTTTAAACCTCAGGTATCTAGCATCGCTGGCGTGATCTACAAATCTTATATAATGAAACACTAGTATTATTTGGATGCTTGGTAATCAATACTGATGTTGCAATTTATTTGAAAAATCACATACATATATTATAAGATGGTGAATCAGAATTCAGTGTAAGAGAATCATTTCTCAAAGCGCATTGCATATTACTTTGCAGAGTCAGTCATAAAAAGATATGTACTTCTTTTATTACTAGCTGATTGTGTCTGATAGAATGCCAGGTTATATTATATACCTGGTTAATTCAAACTTATATAGATTGCTGTGGTGTGAACTCTTAGAAATGATATTTAGTCACATTTGAGTAATTCGAGTTCTGCCCCTTTAAATCTGAACCAAGTGATACAATATCGGTTCTTATAGTTCAGTAACACAATTAGTGTTGGGTTACCGTTCAAGCTAATATAATCTCTGGTTTGCACACTTATAAATGCAGCATGTAGAGTGGAATAATGATTGTGTGACGGTTAGAACCCTATAATATAATGTATGTTTGTATACTTCTGTAACACAATTTCTGTTGTGTTACAGTTCAATTTGGTTACAAATAATATATCAGGTTTACACACTAATATATGCAACATGTGTACTGAGATGATGATTGTGTAACATTTAATAGTTGTTCCAGATAGTAAGATTATAAGCGTTTATGCTATTTGAGTTTACCACTGCATTGCTTACTATAGTATAGTCCCCTTTGTTCTAGTCTAATAATTGTGACCTCAAATTGTCTAGTAGTTCGGTCAAATTCTCATGTGTTGTGAATTGTAGTCTTGTGTGACTCTCTTGGTCATGTCTATGTAAGTCATTTTTAGAGTCACTCGTATCTATAACCCAGCTTTCATTCTAACCCCATAATGGAGTGGCGGTTCATTTAAATTTTAGTGCTAATAGATCCGTTGAGTATCATTCAGCTAGGTACAACCCAGACTGTACAACATATTTTACTATAGCAGTTAACAGTGTGAGCAAATTCAAATAACCAGTGTCTGGCAAATTAAAATAAGATGAGCGCCCAAACGCTCTCAACTCTCCCCTGACGCTTACTAGCATGTACTAAATGTATTATGTACGCCATCAGTGCTCCTGTAAAGAGGAGCTTTTTTTACGGAGATCTCTTAATGTTGAAAATGGCACTAATCATGAACTCCTATGTATTTATGTGTTGTCTTCCCTAAGTTATATATGCAAGTCTTCTGTGTTATTAATCTTCTGTGTCATCTCCTATTACAAATATTCGGAGTGTCAATATTTTTCCCTTATCAAAACGTAACAGTGCTTGTGATGTGGTTGTTTGTGATTGCAGGAGTGATATTGGAAAGTGACAAGTAAATTTCACTCTATATTCTAATGTGAAATGCATGATGTGCTCCCTTATACAAACCTAATAAAGTGCAGAGCTGCTGGGATTATATATTAATCTAATGTAATAGCAACAGTTAAGACCTTGATATATTCATTAATTCATATCTGAAAAAATGCCCAAATGTTTTGAATATTTCATGTGTCCTATATGGTCTTTTAAAATATTTTTCATTACAAAGTAACTAATTTGAATACTGGTGGAATGTGTGAACACCCTGGCGCTAATGTGAAATACAAAATAACATACTTAATGTGATCAGTGAAACTATGTGCAAGACACTATGCAAGTCTTACAGAGATTAGAGAACTTAACCCTTGATGAATCTAACAGGCTTGTGACCACAGACGTGGAGTCCCTATATACCTCAATAAATCATAAACAAGGCTTACAGGCCATCAAATACTTCTTTTGCCCGAAATTCAGTGGAAAATGTGGAACATGATCATTTTGTCTTGAATTTATTAGAGTTCATACTCAATTACAATTTCTTTGTATTTGACGGACAATTCTTCCTCCAAACAAGAGGAACAGCTATGGGCACCACTTGTGCGCCCACATATGCCAACTTATTCCTAGGATGGTGGGAGACTGAACATGTCTTTACAGAATGTAATCAAAACTACACAGACCATATACCTTTATGGATTTGTTTTATTGACGACATCTTCTTCATCTGGGAAGGCACACATTCTGAGTTACAACAGTTCCTTACTCATCTAAACCAGAACCAACTAAATATAAAATTGACACATGAGGAAAGTCTGACCAACATCAATTTTCTGGATATAACAATCTGTAAAACCACAGGAGGACAGATCAACACAAACCTGTATAAAAAACCCACGGCTACAAATAGTCTACTGCACAGCACAAGTGCACATGCTCCAGGCACAATGAGAGGTCTACCAACAGGCGAATTTTTAAGACTTCACCAGAATCGTTCAGTGGATCATTTATATAAAATCAGAGCTTCTGAATTGGAAGAAAGATTAATCATAAGCGAATACAGTAAAAGATCATTTAAAAGAGCCAGGTACAGAGCCTTACATACACCGAGGCAAAATGTATTGTCTAAAAGAGCCAAGAGTGGCTAAAATATACCTAGATTAATCAGGACCTATAATACACAAACGCCTCAAATCATAAATATAATAAAGAAGCATTGGGACATTTTGATGACGGATCCTACATTAAAAACTACACTGGGAGAAAGACCCTCATTTGGATTCAGGAGAACTAAAAATATTAAAGATATTGTAACCAGTAGCCACTTTCAAAGAAAGAAAACCATTTCAGCCTTCAATCCAAGAGCCCACAAATGTGGCAATTGCAGTACTTGTCAATACATGCGTATTACAGAAACAATCAGAGATAGATTCGGTAAGAATCATAAAATAAAACGCTACATAAGCTGCAACACAGAAAGTGTTATTTATGTACTGCTATGTACCTGCAATTTATTTTATGTTGGGATAACATCAAGGAAACTCCATTTCAGACTCATGGAGCACCTCAGAAATATAAAAAAGCTGCCAAAGACAGAAAAGAGCATAAAACACTGACAAGTGTTGCTGCTCATTTTTTAAAATTTCATATCTCTAACCAAAATAATTTACAATTTTGGGGGATAGAAAAAGTCAGCCTTGGTATGAAAGGAGGAAACTTGGAGTCAGCATTATTAAAATCTGAAAGCCGTTGGATATACCTATATTCGGTCCAACCTTGGGGACTAAATGAACAAAATAATTATTATGTTTACTTATAAATTTCCAACAGAGTGTACCCCAGATATTTCCTTATACATTGAACACTTACAATTAGAACAAACTTATTAATGTTAATAATAATATATATTTTAAGCACCTACAGTATGTAACAGTGAAATAATAGAGCAATAGTGTGCATATTATAATAAGGAGAACCATTAGGTCAGCTATGGTTTGAGATACCAATAGATAACAATTAGAGTTAGATTGGACCTAAGTAGTAGAATAAAATACAATGTTCACTTGGCCCAATAATCAGAGAAGCTCTTTGAAATGAGTGGACAACACTAAGATATCACATTAGTGAATTGCTATTGCACATAGTTTCACTGATCACATGAAGTATGTTATTTTGTATTTCACATTAGCACCAGGGTGTTCACACATTCCACCAGTATTCAAACTAGTCACTTTGTAATAAAAAATATGTTAAAAGACCATATAGGACACATGAAATATTCAAAACATTTGAGCATTTTTTCAGATATGAATTAATGAATATATCAAGGTCTTAACTGTTGCTATTACAATAGATTAATATATGATCCCAGCAGCTCTGCACTTTATTAGGTTGACACAGAAGATTAATAACACAGAAAACTTGCATATATAACTTAGGGAAGACAACACATAAATACATAGAAATCTGCTTAACCAAAGTTCCTCCTTACAGGAGCACTGATGGCGTACGTAATACATTTAGTACATGCTAGTAAGTGGTCATAATTTATAAGTGTCTACAAGTACTCATCATTTTTTCATACAAATAAATCATTCAATATTACAAGGTTCAACTGATTTGATAAAGAAAATTGTATACGATCCCTTTCCTTCAATAGCAGAATCACTGACCTGCTGTCAATCATTCCGGAGGTAAGCAAATACATGACCAATCAGATAAAACCCGGAGGGGCGAAACACGTCAGGAGAGAGTCAAGAGCGTTTGGGCGCTCGTCTTATTTTAATTTGCCAGACACTGGTTATTTGAATTCGCTCACACTGTTAACCGCTATAGTAAAATATGTTGTACAGTCTGGGTTATGCTGGCTTAGATAGTGCACTGAATCACTGTTCAGAAGTTCCACTCGATATCTAGCTGAACGATACTCAAGGATCTATTAGCACTAAAATTGAAATAAACCGCCGCTCCATTATGGGGTTAGATTGAAAGCTGGGTTATAGATACGAGTGACTCTAAAAATTACTTACATAGACATGACCAAGAGAGTCACACAAGACTATAATTCATGGCACATGAGAATTTGACCGGACTGCTAGACAATTTGGGGTCACAATTATTAGACTAGAACAAAGGGGACTATACTATAGTAAGCAATGCAGTGGTAAACTCAAATAGCATAAACGCTTATAATCTTACTATCTGGAACAGCTATTAAATGTTACGCAATCATCATCTCACTACACCTGTTGCATATATTAGTGTGTAAACCTGAGATATTATTTGCTACCAAATTGAACTGTAACACAACAGAAATTGTGTTACAGAAGTATATGAACATACATTATATTATAGGGTTCTAACCATCACACAATCATTATTCCACTCTACATGCTGCATTTATAAGTGTGCAAACTAGAGATTCTATTAGTTTGAATGGTAACCCAACACTAATTGTGTTACTGAGCTATAAGAACCGATATTGTATCACTTGGTTCAGATTTAAAGGGGCAGAACTCGAATTACTCAAACGTGACTAAATATAATTTCTAAGAGTTCACACCACAGCAATCTATATATATATATATGAATTAACCAGGTATATAATATAACCTGGCATTCTATCACACACAATCAGCTAGTAATAAAAGAAGTACATATCTTTTTTTTTTTTTTTAAATCAAAGTTTTTTATTAAGGTATTAGGCGATACAATATTCATAATGCAATGACATGTATGCTCTTTCAACAATATGACAACACATCTTTTGGAAAACAAAAAAGAGAGAGGAAAAAAAAAACATAAAACAATATTAGAGTGTCTACACAAGTCCCCAATCTCTCTTCACAGACACAACTCCATAAAATTGCCCAACGTCAATTAGCTAAAGTCATATCTAAACATTGAAAATAATTAAACTAACTATTTGGTGAGTACACATGTCATACCAAAGTTCTAATGTAACAGATCCTTATATATTACTATTCTTATAAGAATACCTTAGATTTTTATAAATTTTATTAAGATTATTATGATACCTCTTTATCAGGGTATACTGCCCAATAGCATGATATTTTAAATTGAACTACTTAGATTAATAATAGACTATCTTGAATGAGAGGTATAATACTTTACTATAGTTTATGTAACTCTAAATGGCATATTAAGTAAAATAGTAAAGTAATAATGACAAATAGGGTTAAGTAGGTACTGTATGTATAGGATAACTAATCCTGTAACTTATAATGTATGGAGAAATAAAGGAAAAAATATTAATGGAGCTTGGAGGATGAAAAGTGGAAAGAGAGAATGAACCTGAATGCCCAGATGAGGACACTTTTATATAATGAGGCCTGTCTAATATGATGGAAGGTCTAGTGAAAATAAAAAAAGAAGGTAGGTCACTCGCAAAGTTCAGAGCCAAAGATATATGTTGGGTTTACTATAAGAAAGTCCATAAATACTTATATCTATGTGGTAGGGTCATAAACACTAAAGCACCAGTGCTACATAACACATTGAAGCCACCAAAGGACATGACTAAACCATCCTCTTCATTCGCATAATTAAAAATTGGGACTACAAAACTGGGAGTTATGACATATAGAAAGCCACGAGAGGGCCTTGTCCCCGAGGGCAATCCAACCCCCCAATCAAAATATTTACTTGTTGGGCATCTCTGACACAAAACCAGTTAAGACCCACCATCTCGGCCGCTGACTGTTACATTATATAAGATTTGTAGATCACGCTAGCGAAGCTAGATTCCAATCCTGAGGTTTAAACAACACATAACAGGCCACTGTTTAGTCTCCCAAAACACATTATCTTGTAACTATTCGATGCATCCCAGATCAATATATAGAAGGCTAGTGAAATAGTAACCTAGCAGAATTGTGCCTCTCTCAGAATCAGAAGAGTGATCGTAGATTTGTATCTTAATATACCAGTGTAACTGTAAGGATTACAGATCAAATTAACTTTTTACATTTTCCCAAGAGTGTTAATAGTGACACACCAACAGTACACTATATTCTTATCTAATATGATATAGCGATGGATATATAAACCCACACAGGGCCTAGACTGCTACATGTGTATACTTGGGAGGGGAGGGGGCATGCTGTCTTTTAGTGTCATTTTAGTGTTAATATTAGATTATATAATGTTTCTGTGCTGTTTTTGCCATATGTTGATAATTTAAGATCGCAAAAATAAATATATCAAAATATCGATATATATATATATATATATATATGAAACTGTTGGTACCCATATGCGCCAGTGGATGCGCAAATTTCTGGCAATAACAGTCTCTTCTTGGCGCTGAGCTTTTGTAAAATCAGTTAAAAGAAGAAAGTACTGCATCACAAGATGTAAAAGCATGTATTATAATGGTGTTCACCTCAGTCTGTATGGTGAAATATATAACACGCAATGGAAGCCGAAATTGCAGTTCCCTATCGGCGCAAAGCAATGATAAATAAGAAACTGGCCGTATTTGTAGGTTGGGCTGTTAAATTACGCCTATTACTAATGTTTATTGTTGCACTCAGGAACGCGCCTGTGTGCCTAGGCGAATGCAAGCAGAGTGCGAAGAAGTTTCCTTCAGATTTGCGCAATTATAGACGCAGAGTGCTGTGATAAATATGACGATCAGTTCATATGAGTTATTTTGGCCGTAATTATAGGAGAAGGGCTTTGATAAATCTAACCTTAAATAACAAAAATAGGTTGTGCTAAAAAATCACTGTACTAAGTTTATTTTATATAAAAGAGGCTGCACTCATATTTAAACGTCATATAACTTTGTGTTTCAAATAAAATGTCTCTATAAGTAAAATACTCAAAATATTTCATTAATATGAATACTTAGGGCTCCATTTACTAACGGCCGGACGCACAAGGGCAGATATCTCAGTCAAGCAACATTTACAAGCATCAAACAGCATCTTGCATACAGCAAACATCAAATCTCTACCGGACACGTAGTGTTTAACAAGTTGCCCAGTAGTACAAATCACTAATGAGGGGGTTTAAACAGCTCGTGTTAATGTACAGCTTTTTTGTAAGTAGATGACTGAGACCCACAGTGTGGAAAATATGTGTATATCTCACACTCTGCCCATTTACAAAGCATCAACGCGTTTTGACTGATGATTTTTTCAAGATTCTTTGAAATCATCTTAACTGGAATTTATAGCATAATCTTCTACACAACTCTGTACTGCTATTGTTATCTTCCCTAGACATACATCATCATAACAACATTTCAAAACAGTCTTATATCAATCCATTATGCAAAAAAAATGATTATGTGTCCCATAATAGAATACAAGCGACTCCATATTTGTTAAGTATATTTTTCTTTTTTAAACATTTATATCTTAAGGGGGCACTAAAGTCAAAATAAACGTTTACGATTCAGAAAGAGCAATCAGTATTAAGACACTTTCCAATTTACTTCCATTACTTATATTCACACTTTCTGGGGAACAATATCCTACTGAGCATGCTCACAAACTCACATGGTATATGTATACTGGTCTGTGATTGGCTGATGTCTGTCACGTGATACAGGGGCCCAGAAAATGTGAGAAAAAATAAATATGTCAGAAAAAAATCTACTGCTTATTTGAAATTCAGGGTAGGTGTTAAATAATTGTCTTTTTATTATTCACTTGTTAATTATGCAATTCTACAGCATTTGGTGGTCTTTTAAGAGAAGCTTGAATAATAACATAAAAACAAACATCAATAATAATGCAGTGAATTGTGTTAAATCGGATATAGGAAATAAATAATGATATAATATAAATAAATAAGAATAATTCATAATTAATCAGATTGTATATAATTGTTAATATTTTTATAAAAATATAAGTAAAAATTAAAGAGACAGGAAAGAATTTCCCCATTTACTTATATTATCTAGTTTGCTTCATTCTTTTGGTATTCCTTGTTGAAAGGCATACCTAAGTAAGCTTAGAGCTGGGACCTAGATGTTGATTGATGGCTGCACATATATGCTTGTTGTCATTGGCTTACCAATATGGACAGCTAGTTACCGGTAGTGCATTGCTGCTTCTTCAATAAAGAATAAAAGAGAATGAAGAAAATTGATAATAGAATTAAACTGGGAAGTTATTTAAAATAGTATGCTCTGAATCATGAAAGAAAAAGTTTAGGTTTCATGTCCCTTTAATATATCAGTGCATATGATATTACCACATAAAAACAGTGAAAATAAATCATTATTAATAATTATTTGTAGGAATAGAGGAAAGGAGCGCTAAAGATAAGGACAAATATCAATGATACCACAAACAGCAATTTAACAGTTACAGGAAATGCAGACACTTCTGCAGAAATAACACTAGTAGCTGAATACCAACTGGTCTCATAAAAATGTTGTGTTAATTACCACTCCAAATACATTAATAGCAGTCCATATTTATCATATGTAATTGTGCTCACTTAAGGATAACGTCCCAAACAAACATGGAAGAAAAAGGCCTAAGTTTAGTGTTCACTCCTCGTTTACCTCTTCACAGTGCTGCTGCTTCTGTAGATCTCAGCAGAGAACCGGGTCAGGATGAAACATGTGGAAAGAAGAAATAACAGTGCATCCACGATTCAAGTTACACTTTAATAATAGTTAACACGCAAAAAACAAATAAAATGCACTTACAAGAAGTGAGTGTAACAGATGCCCATCTGTAGAAATGTTCTAACAGTCAGTTAATATGAAAACTCCACGGACAAGGATAGATCCTCCACTCAGCCACCAGCAGCTTTATGTGGATACTAGGATGTTAATACTCCTATTTCAGCATTTGAAATAGCTGATTTAGCCTGTGGTATCGCCACCTATACTGAACAAATTAATACTGGAAAATAGGCAATTGAATAGCCTAAGTATACACAGCCAGCAGAAGAGATTACACTCTCAGTGGGATGCAGGATAGTTAAGTAATAAAATGATAATTTTCCATTGTTCTCTCTATGTATTGAGTTTTGGTGTTCCAGTCAAATAAAAGATAAGAAAGCAAGTCTGTTTACGCAAACTTAGAACATAATGAGATCTGATATTACCTTTAAGTTCAACCCATTGTAATAGGCTGTGGTTTCAAAGCACAAAATCAGTTACTTTATATACACAAATAAGCATAAAATGGAATTTCTCAAATATTTTATACTCTGCAGTTGGTATAACAAGTCATTTAAAATACATTAATGGAAAAACAATTTTACAGTGTACTGTCCCTTTAAGTGAAGTGACCACTTTGACCAGCCAGGCTAGCTAGTCCTACCCTCACTGCTGTCTGCATTCTGTGCCGGTGCTACCTAGCCTAACTACATCACTGCTTTGCTTGGCGCCCTCAGCCTCTAGCCTCCCGAGTCCCTTTCAGCCCGCTGCTTCCCTCTCTTACAGAGTCACAGTCTCCTGCCTCACTATTGCTGCGCGTGCTGCTGTGTGCAATGATAGAATGCTGGGAGTAATGGGAGGAAGGTCAGGAAAACGGAAGTGATGAGTGTGAGTGTCAGGGCGGGAAATGGCACCTAAGAGGGAGAGTAGACTGAGTGTCAGGTCACATAAGGCCCCTGTTGTTCCTCCCACCCGTCCCCAGCACATGTTACCAGATTAATAGTTTGTTGTTTCATAGAAGGCTAGAAGCCTGCACCAGCCAGCACCACATACCGCACCGCTGTATGCTTGGGCGGTCGCGGCCCACAGTCACAGACATGTCAGTCACTACAAGACAAACAGAGGCATGTGTTGTTTCATAGCAGGCTAAAAGCCTGCGCCGGCCTGCACCGCTGTATGCTTGAGCGGCCGCGTTCCACAGTCTAAAACATGTCATCCACTACAAGACAAACAGAGACATGTGGTGGAAAGCAGTCGGTGTGTGCGGTGCAGTAAAAGTGGGTGGGGCTAAGGTAACTGGGCTGGCGGCGGCCCACCAGGCATTTGCCCGGCATGCACTATGGTCAGTCCGGGCCTGGTCGGATTGATCTCGCGAGAGCATATATAATGCTGAACATTGCAACATTTGACGATGTTGACACTTTGTTAACTACTGCGGATCAGATTTGCATAGAATATGACACGGAAGGGGGGCGGAGCCGGCCGTTGTGTGGAATGGCCGCACATTAGAGTGAGCTCCGATTGCCGATGCCCATATTCACCTAAACTGCAGGACAATTAACATCCCAAAGTCGATGTTTAGATCCTAATCACATACAGGACAAGTGCCGGACCCGATGGAGACAAATGGAGTGAGCTGCGCTAAGTATCTATACACGCTCCGTACTGCGGCCTACACTGTGAACGCCATCTTTGAGACCTAGCTGTGAGTAACCCAGTGCCGCATACGCACGGACACCATCATCACACATACCCAGCTGAAGTGACGATTAGTCACATGCGCTACTTAACTTGAGCCCCAGCCTAGACTTTAACAACTCTCAGCTGGCAAACATATAGAGAGAAAACGGCGCTGCTATATCTTTACCGCAAGGTCGGAACTTGACAAGGGAGTAATGTGACACCGGACAACTAACGGCCAGTGAGTAATGGGAACTTAAAATCATACCAATGTTTATATTACACGCAAATGTGTAGCTGCTGCTCCTAATCCCTATATGCTTTGAGTGTCATATAACAAAAAATCCTTTGTGACGCAGATGTCAAATTAACAGCTATAAAAGCGAAACTGAGGTGATACATATCATACTATTCTGATGTTAAGAGGAACTGCTTAGCAAGAGAAGGCATAAAACTGCTGCGCATTCTCTGTCAAACTCAGGACAGTGAAACACTGTGATCTGCACTATAGACATGTCGCCAAAAAAACTCCCAAAAGCAGGGAAGGAAACTAAGAAGTCAGCAGTGAATCGACCTACTGTCAGCTCCTTTTTCAAATTATCAGAAAACCCACAACCAACTACACCTGACTCTGTTAAACCACAACAGGTTGAAATGTCTCCATCAGACAGTGAAGACAGTGACACAGAGGAATGTGTTCAGATTTCCAAAGCTTTTCTAGCCTCAATCCCGTCTAAACGTGATCTGGACGATATAGTAGGTAAAGTGAGAGAATGCATCAAGGAGAAAATGGCTGGTCTGAGGAGAGATATAACAGAAATAGGTAACCGTGTTGAAGTGCTGGAGGAGGATAATGACTTTAACCAGAATGAGATTTCAACCTTGCAAACCACAGCACAATCCCATGATTTACAAATCACACAGCTACAAGACAAGCTGGAGGACTTGGAGAACAGGGAACGCCGCCAAAACCTCCGAATTAGGGGGATTCCAGAAACAGTTCTGCCAAACACTATCCCTGATTTTCTCAAGGGCCTCTTTTGTTACCTTCTGGGGCCTTCATCAAACATGGACTTATCTATGGACAGAGCCCACAGGGCTCTCCGGCCAAAACCCCCAGATCAAGCGCCTCCACGTGACATTGTTTTAAAACTCAAAGAATACCAAACCAAAGAAGAGATTCTTAGGGCTGCCAGACGCCTTAAAGATATCTCCTTTCAAAATTACCGCCTGCAAATCTTTGCTGATATAGCACCCCGCACTCTTCAGCGGCGGAGAGAATTTCAGCCATTGACATCTCTGCTTAGAGCACAGGAGATCCCTTACCGCTGGGGTTTTCCCTGCTCTCTGAACATAATTTATAAAGGCACGAAACATATATGCAAGACCCCAGACGACATCGCAGAGACCTGCATCGCCTTAGGATTAGCTCTTCCATCAGTCGCAGCTACAGAAGCAGTTCCTGATCTCCCTACAAGTTTTATCCCTACTAGGCCACCTAGATCCCCGTGGCAGCAGCACAAGAGCAAGAAAACTAAGAAAGGGCAAGACACCCCACAGGACAGTACTACCTGAGAGATCCGGCTCATCAGATGGGTGAGATTACTTTGTGTTCCAGATCAGGAGGGGAGACGTGAAAAACGTTTGCCCCTTCTCTTATGTCCAGGCTCTGCAAAAGTTGGGACTGAACTATTTCTATATTTATTGCAATACAGCCCTATTTTGACTATCAGTTCAAATTTGAACATTTGTCCTCTAAATGTTTTATTATCGAGTTCTTAATGGGATAGGCTATTCTTCCCTTTTGAGTGTGTGACATTTTATGTCAAATTGTTTGTTTGAATTCATATTATTGTTTTATTGTTTGCATGTTGTTTATTTTTTTTACCCACAGGTAATCGCGGTACGGTTCGAGATTAAGTATGATATTGCCACAATACTGTCTGGTACACTTTCATGTATTTATCTCTGTAATAGGCTTAGAAATGATGAGTTATCAGTCATACCTAGAATGCATTTACCTCTAACTTGGTGTGAATAATGACAGTTCGGAAACAGGTAACATTTATGACACAAAATGTTAGGGGTTTTAACAACCCTCATAAGAGACGAGTTGCTTTTGCTGATATTGTCCACAAACAGATTGGAATTTTATTTTTACAGGAGACACATTATTTAAGAGATCAAGAGCCTAAGTTTTTCACAAATTCATACCCCATCCATTACCATAGCAGCCACTTAGATAAAAAGATTTCAGGAGTTAGCATCCTAATCCACAAGTCCTTATTGTTCCATGTACAAGATGTAGAAAGAGATAGTGAAGGGAGATTTCTGGCTATAAGGGGATTACTATATGGCAAACCTGTCACATTAGTCAACATTTACGCCCCCAATACCCGTCAGGCATCCTTTATCCGCAAGATCACTACTGACATCCTAGCTTTTTACAAGGGGTCATTAATAATTGGAGGGGACTTTAACACTCCACTGAACCCATCACTAGATAGCTCCACCACCCAATCTCAACTTTCAAAAAAAGCGCTTAAATCCATCAAGGATGACCTGACGCTTTTGAGGGTGCATGATCCATGGCGTATCCAGCACCCCATAGGGAGAAACTACACCTTTTATTCCGCACCTAAAAGCTCCCACTCACGCATTGACTACATCCTCATAGACCACATAACCATCTCATCAGTGGTAAACACTGATATCTACCCCACAGCCTGGTCAGACCATTCCGCAGTTATTTGTACCACTCACTGGACATCCCTTCCTTTTAAACCCTACCAATGGCGCTTTGATGACACCTTACTTAATGATACCCCTACTTTACAGCAAATTGAGAAATCGATAAGCGAATACTTCTCAATTAACACCACCCCAGATATGGCCCCATGTACTGTCTGGGAGGCCCATAAGTGCTTTGTAAGAGGTGAATTGATAAAAATTAAAGCAACACAATCCAAAAACCATAAAATGAGTCACCGAGACCTCACAGACAAATTCCAACAGCTTGACAGATCCTATAGACAGAACCCCCAAGATGAGACACTGAAATCTCAGAGAGAACAAGTTAAAAACAAGTTAACAACATTTTTAGAACACTCAGCCCACACACAAGCAATGAGGTTAAAACAAAAAAATTTTGTTGAAGGTAACAAGCCGGGCAAGCTGCTAGCCAGAGCACTTAAAGTTAGACAAGCGACACATTTTATTAGCACGCTACAAGACCCACATAGAGAAAGCACTGTAGAATCACATAGAATGGCTGAAATATTTAGAGATTATTACTCTACCCTTTATAACTTAACTCCTAAAAGAAATTTAAAGGAACATCAAACACACTGTCTCCAGTACCTGGAGCAAGTGACTGTGCCTACTATCCCATTAGATGATCTGGAAACTCTTACCTCGCCAATCAGCTCAGAGGAGATTAACACAGCTATACACTCTTTAAAGCTAGGGAAAAGTCCAGGTCCAGATGGACTTACAAGCTCTTACTATAAAAAGTTTAAACATTTACTAATACCGCAAATGCTTACAGTTTTCAATCCGGCCGACTGACTGACTACATTCCCACCCTCTATGCTTGAAGCGATAGTTACGGTCATACCAAAACCAGGTAAAGACCCTACAATCCCTTCGAACTACCGCCCGATCTCACTTCTAAATGTAGATGTGAAGATTTATGCAAAGATCTTGGCTACTAGGCTCAACAAATTCTTGCCCCTGCTCATTCACCCAGACCAGGTGGGTTTAGTACCGCAGAGAGAGGCTAAAGATAATGCCGTAAAAGTTCTTCACCTAATGCAATATGCTATAAATCATGACATACCCTCCGTTTTACTCTCGACAGACGCTGAAAAAGCCTTTGACAGACTAGACTGGACTTTTTTTAAATTGACCTTAAAGAAATTTGGCTTCCCCGACAGTTTTATCTCAAGTATATTTGCACTTTACTCAAAACCGACGGCTAAAGTTAAAGTAAATGGGATTCTATCCACCCCCTTTCCAATTCTCAACGGCACTAGACAAGGCTGCCCATTGTCCCCTCTTTTATTTGTTTTATCTATGGAGATCCTGGCAACAGCTTTACGAAATGACCAGAACATTCATGGACTCACCATAGGTTCCACCCCTCATAAACTTGCGTTATACGCTGATGACTTGTTATTAATTCTGACGCGCCCAACCACTTCTCTCTCTGCGGTGCGGAATTCCCTGGAAGCGTTTGGCCACTGTTCCAATTACTCAGTGAACCAAAATAAGTCAGAAATTCTCCCCATCAACTTAAATAGTACTGCTATACAACACCTTAGGCTACAAGTACCCTACCAAATACAACAATCTGCTTTAAAATATTTAGGCATTTATCTAACAGATGACAAACAGAAATTAATTGATCTAAATTATGAAGCCCTAATGACTAGGATATGCGGAGACACTTCTTTATGGCTACATAAGCAAATCTCCTGGCTTGGTAGAATTGGAGTAACCAAGATGACTATCCTTCCTAAGATACTCTATGTGTTCCAGACCCTCCCCATACCCCTCCCAGAAACTTATATCTCTAAACTGCAAAAGGTGCTGAACTCCTACATCTGGAGAAAACGCCCACCCAGGGTAGCTAGATCCACCCTATACTTACCAAAACAATTTGGAGGCTTGGGGGTTCCAGATTTATCTAAATACCGTAATGCCATATTTTTGAGAAGAGTGATAGATTGGTGAACACTCCCCATAAATAAGAATAGACTCTGGGTGGGACTGGAGCATGACCTTACCAACTCAGCACAATTAGGAACATACTGTTGGCAACCTAGAGGAAACCAACCACCACTAGCTAAAGATTATCCAATCATAAAAGAAACATTCGAAATCTGGTACGGTGTTTTACATAGACATCCACATATATCCGCGATCCCCTCCCCCTTAACAACAGTGTTATCAAATCCTGACTTTCCCATAGGGTTGCCACTGACGCCTAAAATACCAAAGGGACTGGATGATTTAATCCCATTATGTTCCATACTTGAAGAAGGTAAATTGTTCTCGAGACAGCACTTAGAGGAATTGGAGGTCACACAATTCACACACTGGTTCAGATACCTTCAACTTAGTCACTTTGTCGACTCCCACAAACTCAAACACCAAATCACAAGAGAATGTACCATATTTGAGAAACTTTGCACTCAGGACTCACCGTTACTGCACGCCATCTCCCTCCTTTATCAACTCCTAGTCACTCCCCCCAAAACTTTACACACTTCCACAGTTAATTCCTGGCACAAGGAGCTCCCCTACACTCTTACGGAACAAGAATGGTTAAAGATCTTTCAGAACACAGCTAGATCCGCACACTCAGCAGCCCTACTGGAAACAAATTACAAATTCCTACTCCGTTGGTACCTTACCCCCCATAGGTTGAAATTTATATTCCCCGAAGCATCTGATAGGTGCTGGAGAAAATGTACAGGGAAAGGAACCCCTTTCCACATTTGGTGGGAGTGCCCCAAGATAGTAGATTATTGGAAGAATATCAACATAGAGATGAATAAGATGCTGAATCTTAATATTCCGCTAGACCCCTTAGTATACCTGTTTAATACAATCCCTAAATTCCCCTTCAAGCAATACACATCACTTCTCCAACTAGCTATATGTAGTGCAAAGCAGATTATTCCTAGACTTTGGAAGTCAGATACAGAACCCACTGTAACTATGTGGATAGCACAGATGAAAACTAATTTATCATTAGAAAGATTCTACTACTACACAGTGGGTAGACTGGATTACTTTGCAGAGATGATGTTCCTCTGGGACTCCTACTATCATCCTAAAACCGAAGAGAGATAGGATCTACAGGATTAGTCTAGATATTCGTACATAATGAAATTATTCTTGCAGAACTCATTGTCTCCTTAGTAAAAACGAAAAGGCTACGGATAAACAATACTATAAGCAACTTGTTAATGTAATATTTTGAGTGTGCTGATTTCTGACTGTCTGTTTGTATTATCATGTGGTAATATACCTTGTGAACTTTAGAGATAAAGACAAACTAATGATCCTGAACAGAAATGCGAACTTGATAGAGCAATATTTTTCTATTCTGTGGAATTTTTCTTTTTGAAATGTTTGTAATTTCTTTTTTGTTTCTTTATTGTTGAATAATTTTTGAATCACCTAAATAAAGAAAATTAAAATACAAATTAATATTTAAAAAAAAAAAAGAATATGACACGGAATTCAAGCCCATTATTAGTTGACACTTTGATAAATAGGCCTCCATGTTTGTAATTCATTTTATATCATATCATATATTTACATTTTTTTTTCCAATAGCTGAAAACTTCCCTACAAAATATAAAAAACATTCTGATGACCATATTTAATTTCAAGCAATAGTTTTTACTTTTTTATTGAAGACAAAATTTTCATTTTAAATTTGAAATGTGTAAAAAATCATTTGGAAAATTAAACTTATTTTTTTTATATACAAACAAGCATGATTCTAATTTAGCCAACAATTTTGATACAGGCATTATACCAATTATTAGAAGAGCAAATATCTAATATACATTGAGCACATAATTTAAAGGGACATTAAACATAAAGGGCAAGATTACAAGTAGTGTGCTAACAGTTAGTTCCGCACTAGCATTATATGGTTTATCACTGCTGTTAGTGCACGTCAGAAGGAGCATTTGTAATTTACAAGTTGAAAGTAAAGGGGAACACGTGAGGGCAATCGCAATTTATGCTAGACTGATTACTGGGACATCAGATCTCTGGTTAACTGTTACTCAAAACAAAAAAATATTTCGAAACATATCAAAAATACATTACAAAGTTTAGTTACACTTATAATAACACTATAATTTATATATATATATATATATATATATATATATATATATATATATATATATATATATATATATATAAAACAAAAATTCATTAAAATTATGGGGGGAGATAAAAAACTGAAATTAAAATTAAAATCCTCCGGCCTAGATTTAGAGTTCGGCGGTAGCCGTCAAAACCAGCGTTAGAGGCTCCTAACGCTGGTTTTGGGCGCCCGCTGGTATTTGGAGTCAGTGATTAAAGGGTCTAACGCTCAATTTTCAGCCGCGACTTTTCCATACCGCAGATCCCCCTACGCCATTTGCGTAGCCTATCTTTTCAATGGGATCTTTCTAACGCCGGTATTTAGAGTCGTTTCTGCAGTGAGCGTTAGAGCTCTAACGACAAGATTCCAGCCGCCTGAAAATAGCAGGAGTTAAGAGCTTTCTGGCTAACGCCGGTTTATAAAGCTCTTAACTACTGTACCCTAAAGTACACTAACACCCATAAACTACCTATGTACCCCTAAACCGAGGTCCCCCCACATCGCCGCCACTCGATTAAAAATTTTAACCCCTAATCTTCTGACCGCCACCTACGTTATACTTATGTACCCCTAATCTGCTGCCCCTAACCCCGCCGACCCCTATATTACATTTATTAACCCCTAATCTGCCCCCCACAACATCGCCGCCAGCAACTTAAAATAATTAACCCCTAATCTTCCGACCGCAAAGCGCCGCCACCTACGTTATCCCTATGTACCCCTAATCTGCTACCCCTAACACCGCCGACCCCTATATTATATTTATTATCCCCTAATCTGCCCCCCTCAACGTCGCCGACACCTGCCTACACTTATTAACCCCTAATCTGCCGAGCGGACCGCACCGCTACTATAATAAAGTTATTAACCCCTAACCCGCCTCACTAACCCTATCATATATAGTATTAACCCCTAATCTGCCCTCCCTAACATCGCCGACACCTAACTTCAATTATTAACCCCTAATCTTCCGATCGGAGCTCACCGCTATTCTAATAAATGTATTAACCCCTAAAGCTAAGTCTAACCCTAACACTAACACCCCCCTAACTTAAATATAATTTACATATAACGAAATAAATTAACTCTTATTAAATAAATTAATCCTATTTAAAGCTAAATACTTACCTGTAAAATAAATCCTAATATAGCTACAATATAAATTATAATTACATTGTAGCTATTTTAGGATTAATATTTATTTTACAGGCAACTTTGTAATTATTTTAACCAGGTACAATAGCTATTAAATAGTTAAGAACTATTTAATAGTTACCTAGTTAAAATAATAACAAATTTACCTGTAAAATAAATCCTAACCTAAGATATAATTAAACCTAACACTACCCTATCAATAAAATAATTAAATAAACTACCTACAATTACCTACAATTAACCTAACACTACACTATCAATACATTAATTAAACACAATTGCTACAAATAAATACAATTAAATAAACTAGCTAAAGTACAAAAAATAAAAAAGAACTAAGTTACAGAAAATAAAAAAATATTTACAAACATAAGAAAAATATTACAACAATTTTAAACTAATTACACCTACTCTAAGCCCCCTAATAAAATAACAAAGCCCCCCAAAATAATAAATTCCCTACCCTATTCTAAATTAAAAAAGTTACAAGCTCTTTTACCTTACCAGCCCTGAACAGGGCCCTTTGCGGGGCATGCCCCAAGAAGTTCAGCTCTTTTGCCTGTTAAAAAAAACATACAATACCCCCCCCCCAACATTACAACCCACCACCCACATACCCCTAATCTAACCCAAACCCCCCTTAAATAAACCTAACACTAATCCCCTGAAGATCTTCCTACCTTGTCTTCACCATCCAGGTATCACCGATCCGTCCTGGCTCCAAGATCTTCATCCAACCCAAGGGGGGGTTGGCGATCCATAATCCGGTGCTGAAGAGGTCCAGAAGAGGCTCCAAAGTCTTCATCCTATCCGGCAAGAAGAGGACATCCGGACCGGCAAACATCTTCTCCAAGCCGCATCTTCTATCTTCTTCCATCCGGTGCGGAGCGGGTCCATCTTGAAGCAGGCGACGCGGATCCATCCTCTTCTTCCGATGTCTCCCGACTAATGACGGTTCCTTTAAGGGACGTCATCCAAGATGGCGTCCCTCGAATTCCGATTGGCTGATAGGATTCTATCAGCCAATCGGAATTAAGGTAGGAATTTTCTGATTGGCTGATGGAATCAGCCAATCAGAATCTAGTTCAATCCGATTGGCCGATCCAATCAGCCAATCAGATTGAGCTCGCATTCTATTGGCTGATCGGAACAGCCAATAGAATGCGAGCTCAATCTGATTGGCTGATTGGATCAGCCAATCGGATTGAACTTGATTCTGATTGGCTGATTCCATCAGCCAATCAGAAAATTCCTACCTTAATTCCGATTGGCTGATAGAATCCTATCAGCCAATCGGAATTCGAGGGACGCCATCTTGGATGACGTCCCTTAAAGGAACCGTCATTCGTCGGGAGACATCGGAAGAAGAGGATGGATCCGCGTCGCCTGCTTCAAGATGGACCCGCTCCGCACCGGATGGAAGAAGATCGAAGATGCCGCTTGGAGAAGATGTTTGCCGGTCCGGATGTCCTCTTCTTGCCGGATAGGAGGAAGACTTTGGACCCTCTTCTGGACTTCTTCAGTGGATGTCTAGCCCCCGCTTGGGTTGGATGAAGATATCGGAGCCAGGACGGATCGGTGAACCTGGTATGGTGAAGACAAGGTAGGAAGATCTTCAGGGGCTTAGTGTTAGGTTTATTTAAGGGGGGTTTGGGTTAGATTAGGGGTATGTGGGTGGTGGGTTGTAATGTTGGGGGGGGGTATGGTATGTTTTTTTTTACAGGCAAAAGAGCTGAAATCCTTGGGGCATGCCCCGCAAAGGGCCCTGTTCAGGGCTGGTAAGGTAAAAGAGCTTGTAACTTTTTAAATTTAGAATAGGGTAGGGAATTATTTATTTTGGGGGGCTTTGTTATTTTATTAGGGGGCTTAGAGTAGGTGTAATTAGTTTAAAATTGTTGTAATATTTTTCTTATGTTTGTAAATATTTTTTTATTTTCTGTAACTTAGTTCTTTTTTATTTTTTGTACTTTAGCTAGTTTATTTAATTGTATTTATTTGTAGCAATTGTATTTAATTTATTTATTGATAGTGTAGTGTTAGGTTAATTGTAGGTAATTGTAGGTAGTTTATTTAATTATTTTATTGATAGGGTAGTGTTAGGTTTAATTATATCTTAGGTTAGGATTTATTTTACAGGTAATTTTGTATTTATTTTAACTAGGTAACTATTAAATAGGTATTAACTATTTAATAGCTATTGTACCTGGTTAAAATAAATACCAAGTTGCCTGTAAAATAAATATTAATCCTAAAATAGCTACAATGTAATTATAATTTATATTGTAGCTATATTAGGGTTTATTTTACAGGTAAGTATTTAGCTTTAAATAGGATTAATTTATTTAATAAGAGTTAATTTATTTCGTTATATGTAAATTATATTTAAGTTAGGGGGGTGTTAGTGTTAGGGTTAGACTTAGCTTTAGGGGTTAATACATTTATTAGAATAGCGGTGAGCTCCGATCGGAAGATTAGGGGTTAATAATTGAAGGTAGGTGTCGGCGATGTTAGGGAGGGCAGATTAGGGGTTAATACTATTTATGATAGGGTTAGTGAGACGGATTAGGGGTTAATAACTTTATTATAGTAGCGCTCAGGTCCGCTCGGCAGATTAGGGGTTAATAAGTGTAGGCAGGTGTCGGCGACGTTGTGGGGGGCAGATTAGGGGTTAATAAATATAACATAGGGGTCGGCGATGTTAGGGCAGCAGATTAGGGGTACATAGGGATAACGTAGGTTGCGGCGGTTTACGGAGCGGAAGATTAGGGGTTAAAACTGTAATGCAGGGGTCAGCGATAGCGGGGGCGGCAGATTAGGGGTTAATAAGTGTAAGGTTAGGGGTGTTTAGACTCGGGGTACATGTTAGGGTGTTAGGTGCAGACGTAGGAAGTGTTTCCCCATAGGAAACAATGGGGCTGCGTTAGGAGCTGAACGCTGCTTTTTTGCAGGTGTTAGGTTTTTTTTCAGCTCAAACAGTCCCATTGTTTCCTATGGGAGAATCGTGCACCAGCACGTTTTTGAGGCTGGCCGCGTCCGTAAGCAACTCTGGTATCGAGAGTTGCATTTGCGGTAAAAATGCCCTACGCTCCTTTTTTGGAGCCTAACGCAGCATTTGTTTTAACTCTCGATACCAGAGTTAAATTTATGGTGCGGCCAGAAAAATGCCCGCGGAGCGTTAACAGCCCTTTTACCGCCGAACTCCAAATCTAGGCCTCCATGTGTCAAAATTTAGCACATCTAGGCAAGATTCCCCTTTTGCTTTTTACCAGAAATGCCTCATAAACAATGTTACCAATGTACAAGAGAATTCTGGGTAAGATATGCAAATTAGATATGCAAGTTCTCAGTTTTTTTGCTTCAAAATACTGTTTTAACACAGCTATCCTTTTAACAGGATTATAGCAGCAAACCAGAAATCACTCACTAGACAAGCCTGTTTTGTTCTTTTTGGAACTCATCAGTAGGAGATAGATTTCTGGTTGCTGCATTGGTAAAGCTATTTTCAAGGTTAAAAGAAAATTCATTAAAATTATGGGGGGAGATAAAAAACTGAATTTAAAATCCTCCATGTCTCAAAATTAAATCAATGTAAATATTTGCATAGAAAATTAGCACATCTAGGAAAGATTCCCCGCTTGCTTTTTACCAGAAATACCTCATATACAATGTTACCAATGCACAAGAGAATTCTGGGTAAGATATGCAAATTATCAGTTTTTTTGCTTCAAAATACTGTTTTAACACAGCTATCCTTTTAACAGGATTATTGCAGCAAACCAGAAATCACTCACTAGACAGCCTGTTTCGTTTGTTTTGGAACTCATCAGTAGGAGATAGATTTCTGGTTGCTGCATTGGTAAAGCTATTTTCAAGGTTAAACCTAGATGTGCTAATTTCCTATGCAAATATTTACATTGATTTAATTTTGAGACATGGAGGATTTTAATTTCAGTTTTTTATCTCCCCCCATAATTTTAATGAATTTTGGTTTAACCTTGAAAATAGCTTTACCACTGCAGCAACCAGAAATCTATCTCCTACTGATGAGTTCCAAAAAGAACGAAACAGGCTGTCTAGTGAGTGATTTCTGGTTTGCTGCAATAATCCTGTTAAAAGGATAGCTGTGTTAAAACAGTATTTTGAAGCAAAAAAACTGAGAATTTTCATATCTAATTTGCATATCTTACCCAGAATTCTCTTGTGCATTGGTAACATTGTATATGAGGTATTTCTGGAAAAAAGCAAGCGGGGAATCTTGCCTAGATGTGCTAATTTCCTATGCAAATATTTACATTGATTTATATATATATATATATATATATATATATATATATATATATATATATATATATATATATTGAATAAAAAATGTATAAGGGCTCAGAGATTTGAGGTCTCAGGTGCTAGAAAAAAAGTCAGGCAAAGTGCTTTAGTATAGAGATACATGTATATATATATATATATATATATATATATATATATATATACATACATACATGTCTAAAGGTGTATTTGTATGTGTATGTATATATATATATATATATATATATATGTGTGTATGTTAGTATTTAAATGTGTATATATGTATTTAATGCATTGGAGCCCAAGTATATGAAAAGCATGTAAAAGCATATTTATGCAATATTTATATTTAAAGAGACATGAAACCCACAATATTTATTTCATGATTTAGATGCTTCTATTATCTACTTTATATCTATCTATCTATCTATCTATCTATCTATCTATCTATCTATCTATCTATATATATATATATATATATCTATATTGAATAAAAAATGTATAAGGGCTCAGAGATATGAGGTCTCAGGTGCTAGAAAAAAAGTCAGGCAAAGGGCTTTAGTATAGAGATACATGTATATATATATATATATATATATATATATATATATATATATATATATATATATTATATACACATGTCTAAAGGTGTATGTGTATATGTATGTGTATATACATATATATATATATATATATATATATATATATATATATATATATATATATATATATATATGTTAGTATTTATATGTGTATATATGTATTTAATGCATTGGAGCCCAAGTATATGAAAAACATGTAAAAGCATATTTATGCAATATTCATATTTAAAGAGACATGAAACCCAAAATATTTCTTTCATGATTCAGATGCTTCTATTATATACTTTGCTTCATTCTTTAGATATCCTTTGTTGAAGAAATAGCAATGCACATGGGTGAGCGAATCACATGAGACATATATGTGCAGCCACCAATCAGCAGCTACTATTTAGATATGCTTTTCAACAAAGAATATTAAGAGAATGAAGCAAATTAGATGATAGAAGTAAATTGGAAAGTTGTTTAAAATTGCATTCTCTTTCTAATGCATAAAAGAAAAAAAAAACATTATTCATGCTTACCTGATAAATTTATTTCTCTTGTGGTGTATCCAGTCCACGGATCATCCATTACTTGTGGGATATTCCCATTCCCAACAGGAAGTTGCAAGAGGACACCCACAGCAGAGCTGTCTATATAGCTCCTCCCCTCACTGCCATATCCAGTCATTCAACCGAAAACAAGCAGAGAAAGGAGAAACCACAGGGTGCAGTGGTGACTGTAGTTTAAAATTAAAAAATACCTGCCTTAAAATGACAGGGCGGGCCGTGGACTGGATACACCACAAGAGAAATATATTTATCAGGTAAGCATAAATTATGTTTTCTCTTGTAAGGTGTATCCAGTCCACGAATGAAGGGAGGGACAAGGCAGGTACTTAAATGGAAGGTACCACTGCCTGTAAAACCTTTCTCCCAAAAATAGCCTCCGAAGAAGCATCAAATTTGTAGAATTTTGAAAAAGTATGAAGCGAAGACCAAGTCGCCGCCTTGCAAATCTGTTCAACAGAAGCCTCATTTTTAAAGGCCCATGTGGAAGCCACAGCTCTAGTAGAATGAGCTGTAATCCTTTCTGGAGGCTGCTGGCCAGCAGTCTCATAGGCTAAGCGGATTATGCTTCTTAGCCAAAAAGAAAGAGAGGTTGCCGAAGCCTTTTGACCTCTCCTCTGTCCAGAGTAGACAACAAACAAAGCAGATGTTTGACGAAAATCTTTAGTAGCTTGTAAATAAAACTTTAAAGCACGAACCACGTCCAGATTGTGTAATAGACGCTCCTTCTTTGAAGAAGGATTAGGACACAAAGACAGAACAATTGATTGATATTCTTATTATATACCACCTTAGGTAAAAACCCAGGTTTGGTACGCAGAACTACCTTATCTGCATGGAAGATCAGATAAGGAGAATCACATTGTAAGGCAGATAACTCGGAAACTCTACAAGCCGAGGAAATAGCTACCAAAAAAAGAACTTTCCAAGATAAAAGTTTGATATCTATGGAATGAAGAGGTTCAAACGGAACCCCCTGAAGAACTTTAAGAACCAAATTTAAGCTCCAAGGTGGAGCAACAGGTTTAAACACAGGCTTGATTCTAACTAAAGCCTGACAAAATGCCTGAACGTCTGGGACATCCGCCAGACGCTTGTGCAAAAGAATAGATTGCGCAGAAATCTGTCCCTTTAAGGAACTAGCTGACAATCCTTTCTCCAATCCTTCTTGGAGAAAAGATAATATCCTGGGAATCCTGACCTTACTCCATGAGTAGCCCTTAGATTCACAGCAATAAAGATATTTACGCCATATTTTATGATAGATTTTCCTGGTGACAGGCTTCCGTGCCTGAATTAAGGTATCAATGACTGACTCGGAGAAACCACGCTTTGATAAAATCAAGCGTTCAATCTCCAGGCAGTCAGCCTCAGAGAAATTAGATTTGGATGGTTGAAAGGACCTTGAAGTAGAAGGTCCTGTCTCAGCGGCAGAGTCCATGGTGGAAAGGATAACATGTCCACCAGATCTGCATACCAAGTCCTGCGTGGCCACGCAGGCGCTATCAAGATCACCGATGCTCTCTCCTGCTTGATTTTGGCAATCAGACGAGGGAGCAGAGGAAACGGTGGAAACACATAAGCCAGGTTGAAGGACCAAGGCGCTGCTAGAGCATTTATCAGCGTTGCCTTGGGGTCCCTGGACCTGGATCCGTAACAAGGAAGCTTGGCGTTCTGGCGAGACGCCATGAGATCCAGTTCTGGTTCGCCCCAACGAAGAACCAATTGTGCAAACACCTCCGGACGGAGTTCCCACTCCCCCGGATGAAAAGTCTGTCAACTTAGAAAATCCGCCTCCCAGTTCTCTACACCTGGGATATGGATAGCTGATAGGTGGCAAGAGTGAATCTCTGCCCAGCGCGAATTATCTTTGAGACTTCTAACATTGCTAGGGAACTCCTTGTTCCCCCTTGATGGTTGATGTAAGCCACAGTCGTCATGTTGTCCGACTGAAATCTGATGAACCTCATTGTCACTAGATGAAGCCAAGCCTGAAGAGCATTGAATATCGCTCTTAGTTCCAGAATGTTTATTGGAAGGAGTGACTCCTCCTGAGTCCACGATCCCTGAGCCTTCAGGGAGTTCCAGACTGCAACCCAACCTAGAAGGCTGGCATCTGTCATTACAATTGTCCAATCTGGCCTGCGAAAGGTCATACCTTTGGACAGATGGACCCGAGATAGCCACCAGAGAAGAGAATCCCTGGTCTCTTGGTCCAGATTCAGTAAAGGGGACAAATCTGTGTAATCCCCATTCCACTGACTGAGCATGCATAGTTGCAGCGGTCTGAGATGTAGGCATGCAAACGGCACTATGTCCATTGCCGCTACCATTAAGCCGATTACTTCCATGCACTGAGCCACCGAAGGGCGAGGAATGGAATAAAGAACACAGCAGGAATTTAGAAGTTTTGGTAACCTGGACTCCGTCAGGTAAATTTTCATTTCTACAGAATCTATCAGAGTCCCTAGGAAGGAAACTCTTGTGAGGGGGGATAGAGAACTCTTTTTCTCGTTCACCTTCCACCCATGCGACCTCAGAAATGCCAACACTATGTCCGTATGAGACTTGGCAATTTGGAAGTTTGATGCCTGAATCAGGATGTCGTCTAAATAAGGGGCCACTGCTATTCCCCATGGCCTTAGGACCACCAGAAGCGACCCCAGAACCTTCGTAAAAATTCTTGGGGCTGTAGCTAACCCAAAGGGAAGAGCTACAAACTGGTAGTGCCTGTCTAGGAAGGCAAACCTGAGAAACCGATGATGATCTTTGTGTATCGGAATGTGCAGATAAGCATCCTTTAAATCCACTGTAGTCATGTATTGACCCTCCTGGATCATAAGTAGGATGGTACGAATAGTCTCCATCTTGAATGATGGAACGCTGAGGAATTTGTTTAAGATCTTTAGATCCAAAATTGGTCTGAAGGTTCCCTCTTTTTGGGGAACCACAGATTTGAGTAAAATCCCTGTCCCTGTTCCTCCTTTGGTACTGGATGGATCACTCCCATAACTAGGAGGTCTTGTACACAGTGTAAGAATGCCTCTCTCTTTATCTGGTTTGCAGATAATTGTGAAAGGTGAAATCTCCCTTTTGGGGGGGAAGCCTTGAAGTCCAGAAGATATCCCTGGGATATAATTTCCAACGCCCAGGGATCCTGGACATCTCTTGCCCACGCCTGGGCGAAGAGCGAAAGTCTGCCCCCTACTAGATCCATTACCGTATAGGGGGCCTTTCCTTCATGCTGTCTTAGAGGCAGAAGCAGGCTTTTTGGCCTGCTTACCCTTGTTCCAGGTCTGGTTAGGTCTCCAGACCGTCTTGGACTGAGCAAAAGTTCCCTCTTGTTTTGCATTAGAGGAAGTTGATGCCGCACTTGCCTTGAAGTTTCGAAAGGCACGAAAATTAGACTGTTTGGCCCTTGAAACCAGGCCCGAATAGGGTCTGCCCCTTGAAGGGAATGTTAAGCAGCTTCGATTTTGAAGTAACGTCAGCTGACCATGATTTAAGCCATAGCGCTCTGCGTGCCTGGATAGCAAAACCAGAATTCTTAGCTGTTAGTTTAGTCAAATGAACAATGGCATCAGAAACAAAAGAATTGGCTAGCTTAAGTGCTCTAAGCTTGTCAAGTATTTCATCCAATGGAGTCGCTACCTGTAAAGCGTCTTCCAGAGACTCAAACCAGAACGCCGCAGCAGCAGTGACAGGCGCAATGCATGCAAGGGGCTGTAGGATAAAACCTTGTTGAATAAACATTTTCTTAAGGTAACCCTCTAACTTTTTATCCATTGGATCTAAGAAAGCACAACTGTCCTCGACAGGGATAGTAGTACGCTTTGCTAGAGTAGAAACTGCTCCCTCCACCTTAGGAAATGTCTGCCATAAGTCCCGTGTGGTTTCGTCTATTGGAAACATTTTTCTAAAAACAGGAGGGGGAGAGAACGGCACACCTGGTCTATCCCATTCCTTAGTAATAATTTCTGTAAATCTTTTAGGTATTGGAAAAACATCAGTACACACCGGCACTGCATAGTATTTATCCAGTCTACACAATTTCTCTGGCACTGCAATTGTATCACAGTCATTCAGAGCAGCTAAAACCTCCCTGAGTAACACGCGGAGGTGTTCAAGCTTAAATTTAAATGTAGAAATATCAGAATCAGGTTGCATCATCTTCCCTGAGTCAGAAATATCACCCACAGAAAGAAGCTCTCCTTCTTCAGCTTCTGCATATTGTGAGGCAGTATCAGACATAGTTCTTAAAGCGTCAGTATGCTCTGTATTTCGTCTAACTCCAGAGCTATCTCGCTTTCCTCTAAATACAGGTAGTCTGGCTAATACCGCTGACAGTGTATTATCCATGACTGCCGCCATGTCTTGTAAAGTAAACGCTATGGGCGCCCTGGATGTACTTGGCGCCATTTGAGTGTGAGTCCCTTGAGCGGGAGTCAAAGGATCTGACACGTGGGGAGAGTTAGTCGGCATAACTTCCCCCTCGTCAGATTCCTCTGGTGATAAATTTTTTAAAGACAGAATATGATCTTTATTGCTTAAAGTGAAATCAGTACATTTGATACACATTCTAAGAGGGGGTTCCACCATGGCTTTTAAACATAATGAACAAGGAGTTTCCTCTATGTCAGACATGTTTATACAGACTAGCAATGAGACTAGCAAGCTTGGAAAACAATTTAAATCAAGTTAACATGCTTGTTGAGAGTTGCAAGAGAATGACTGGATATGGCAGTGAGGGGAGGAGCTATATAGACAGCTCTGCTGTGGGTGTCCTCTTGCAACTTCCTGTTGGGAATGAGAATATCCCACAAGTAATGGATGATCCGTGGACTGGATACATCTTACAAGAGAAAAGGGGTTTCATGTCCTTTTAATCAAGTGTTATAATGTGTATTTACTGTAAATATTTCACATTCCAATGCTCTGCACATAGCATATCTGTATCTATCTATCTAGTTTTTTTGTCACTTATTTTGCTCCATTGACGATAATACGTCACAATATTTGAAGTTAGGCTTCTTGCGAGTGCAAGCGCGAGCAAAAATTTTTTACTTTTGAACTGTATTATGAGCACTACCCGACGCACGCAAAAAGCTTACCTCTAGCGGAGTTATCACAAGTGCGGGAGCGATAAATAGCGCTCTCCTCGTCAGATGTATTTTTTAAAGTCTCATTAGCTGTGTTAATATTGGCAAAATAAGTGTAAAGTTTTAGTGTCTATAAAACAATTGGAGCTGCCATGTTGTAACTTAGGTTACCTTCTCTGCTGTGGCCAATTAGGGACAGTTACTAATATGTCACTAGAGTGTGCAGCTAATAGCTATGGAAACATAACAGTGTTCTTCACTTTTCTAACAGGAACTGAAAAGCTCACAAATTCAGAATGGAATTACAGGAAAAGGGGACCAAATAAATAATGATAGTATATTGCAGAGGTTTTTTTATATATACGATTTATCACTTTATTTTACCATCTCAAAGTGTGTAATTACCCTTTATATATCACAATATCTAAATGACCTTTTCTGTCACCCACAACAGACGCTTTCTAGCACAAGCTTCTGCATTTATTTTCATACTCTGTTTTTAGTGTCTGTTTTATACATAATTCCTCCAAGGAAAGTTCACTTAATCTTTCAAGTTTTTAATACCTATTTATCCGACTTCTGAACTGTCTCATCATTTTGCTGTTATTGGTACATTTGCCTCTTGATAACTCATTTTCATGCTTGGTATAGACCCCAGCTCTTCTAAAAACTGTACATGACATCAGTTGTCATGGATACTAGCTTTACCTATCGGCACACGCTAGATTTCTATGGACTCAGTGCTGCGTCTTAAAATCAATTTACACTGAAATTCCTAAGCTTAAATGAATGAAAAGCATTAGCTTTATAGATCATATCTACATTTCAGATTTAAATAGCATTGTGTTTAAAATTATATAACCTTTACATTGTAAACTCTTTCAATGTTTAACAAGAGTTCTGTTTATATAATTTGTTTGTTTTTTACTGGCCATACTGACTGCTAATGCTTAAAGGGACAGTCTAGTCAAAATTAAACTTTCATTATTCAGATAGGAGATGTAATTTTAATCAATTTTCCAATTTACTTTTATTATCAAATTTGCTTTTTTCTCTTGTGATTCTTAGTTGAAACTAAACCCAGGTAGGCTCATATGCTAATTTCTAAGCCCTTGAGGGCTGCCTCTTATCACATGTTTTTTAAATTGCTTTTAACAACAAGAGACTGTGGGCCATATAGATAACACTGTCTTCTTTGCACAACACAATGCTAAATGCAACTCAATAGATTTTATATAGTCACAGTCATGTGATCAGGGGGCTGTAAGAAGGTTATTGGATACAAGGTAATCACAGAGGTAAAAAGTGTATTAATATAACTGTGTTGGTTGTACAAAACTGGGGGATGGGTAATAAAGGGATTATCTGTCTTTTAAAACAATAACAATTCTATTGTAGACTGTCCCTTTAAAGGGACATTCCAGCCAAAATTGCATTCCACATGTATGTATTTCAGTTTTGAATAGAAGAATGTTTATAACATACATGCATTAGCAAAAATGCTTCTAATAAAAGCTCAAGCTGTTTTAAGCATGTATTTAAGTATGCACCGTGCACCAGCATTTTAAGCACAGCACTTGCTTAGAGGGCCTAAGGTGCTAGTAGTATCTGGCAATGACTCAATTTGTTAATTGTTGAAATGACACATTATTTAAAATGCTGGTGCACTGAGAATATCTAGCTATGCTTCACATGCACGTGCAGAGAAAAATGTTACAATTAAAGTGGTGATAACTTTTACTTGAAGCATTTTTGCTAATGCATGTATATTGCAAAAGTGTTTCTATTCAAAGATGTAATTCATCTATGTGCATTTACATTTTAACCAGAATGTCCCTTTAATTAAATTGGTGGCTTCTTCAGCATTGAAATAAAATATATGAAAATAAGTTTTCTGAAACATCACTAATTTATTAGGAAGATTAGGAATAATAAAAAAAAAGAAATAACAGTGACATTAAAAACAATACTTCAAAGAAATTAAATTAATGTCCAAAGCTAAACAAAATGAATCCAAAGTATTTTACCCATAATTTTTAAATAATAAGCCCAAACTCTGGTGTTCCACTTATCCTCAAGAATTCTTCTTTTGCACTTCATGAAGTTATTTCAATAATATATAAATGTATAGATAATTATTTATTAAGAAAGTTACTTCTGGTGCACTTTGCTGTATGTGGACATTAAAGGGATACTAAACACAATTTTTTTTGTGTGATTCAAATAGAGCATGCCATTTTAAGCAACTTTCTAATTTACTCCTATTATCAAATGTTCTTCATTCTCTTGGTATTCTTATTTGACAAGCAAGAATGTAAGTTTAGATGCTGGCCCATTTTTTATGAACAACCTGGGTTGTCCTTGCTGATTGGTGGATAAATGAATTCACCAATAAACAAGTGCTGTCCAGGGTGCTGGAGTTTCTTTTTCAAATATAGATAGCAAGAGAATAAAGAAAAATTGATAATAGGAGTAAATTAGAAAGTTGCTTAAAATTGCATGCTCTATCTGAATCACGAAAGAAAAATTTTGGGTTCAGTATCCCTTTAAGTGATTTGTCTATCTAGGTACTAAATTAAACAGACACTACTATTGATGCATTAGAACCATGTACTGACGTTAATACCTTCCCTACAGTTCTTAAATAGAATGCAGTTTAATAAATATTTGCTAAGCTTCTACAGTATATTCACTATACAGGTTTGCTTTACAGAATGGCTAAATAAACATGGTTTCGGTGCATTAAGCATCATTACAAAGTAATGACATAAATGAAATGAAGCAGGATTTTGAACCAGCACAAGGAAGGCAGAGTTTAGTGGAACATAAACAGTTCAGCTGCTTGTAATAATAAATATATAAATATATTGTTTTTAATATGTGCTTTTAATAATATGTATTGTAAATTAAATTGTTGATTAAAGGGACATGAAGCCATTTTTTTTCTCTCATGATAGAGCATGCAATTTTAATCAGTTTTCCATTTCACTTCTATTACCTAATATGATTTGTTCTCTTGGTATTCTTTGTTGAAAAGAATACCTAGGTAAACTCAAGAACAGAAAAGCACTCCTGCAAGCTGCAAGCAAGAATACCTAGGTAAACTCAAGAGCAGAAAAGCACTCCTGGTGGCTGTACACAAATGCCTCTTGTCGTTGGGTCACCTGATGTGTCCAGTTAGATCCCAGTAGTGCTTTGCTGCTCCTTTAACAAAGGATATCAAGAGAATAAACCACATTTTATAACAGAAGTAAATAAGAAATATGTTTAAAAGTGTATGCTCCATCTGAATAGTGACTTTAAAGGGACAGTGCACTGTAAAATTGTTTTTATATGAATGTATTTTCTATGACTTGTTATACCAGCTGCAGAGTATAAAATGTATGAGAAATTGCATTTTCAGGTTTATTTGTGTATATGAAGTAGCTGGTTTTGTGCCTTTAAACCACAACCTATTACAATGGGTTGAGCTTCAGGTAATATCAGATCTCATTATGTTATCACTTTGTGTACACACACTTGCTTCCTTATCTTATATTTGTCTGGAAATCTAAAGCTCAACACATAGAGAGAACAATGGAAATTTGTTTACTTAGGTTATTCAATAGCTGAGACTTCAGTATCAAAGCTTTCAGTATAGGTTGGGATACCACACACTAAATCAGCTATTTCAAAGGCCAAAATAGGGGTAAAGGAGCTACTTGTAAACAATTTAATACACTCCAGCAGGTAAAATGGACCATTAGGAACAATTTAAATGGGAGAAAATATTTGGGTGAACTGTCCCTTTAAGAAGAGATCCTGAATTTCCATATGGTCTTTAAAAGTGCACTTTCCCCAGAGCTGTTGAAGCTCTGGTATGAGTTCCCTTCTTCTAAGTTGTGTTTTAATTAATTGCATAGTGGTGTTAGGCTATAGAGATGTGCAGGGAAGAATATTTAGTTTCTGACAAAATTTACGTCCCGAATATTCAAAGAATACATTTCTCCAGGTATTGGTTCGTTTTTTGTTTAGTTTAAAACTAAACAAAATTTAATTTTTGTTAAACATTTACATTTGTTATTGTTAATCAAATTTTCACCTATAGCTACAATACTTACCCTAATGACGCGGCCAGGGAGCTGGCAAGAAGAGGATCAGTTTAGCGCACTCTCCAGAGCGTGTAAAGGTAAGTATTTAGCCTTTAAAAGTAATTTAAAGGAAACAAATAAATACTGGCGAATTCCATCAATATTTTTTTCATTTTCTTTAAATGTTACTGGTGAATTCATAGGTAAATGTAAAAGAAAATCTGATTTTCGGTACGAATGTGCATTCATACGAGAATGAATGCACATCTCTATTAGACTTTCAATATCCTTCTTACACAGGTTCTGATTTATATGACATTCTATTATTGTTTGTGTTATTGTTATATCTATTTTTTTATTATGCTAATTTATTTTGCTTTCCTTTCCTGTAATTTAAGTCTGAAAATTATTTATTATTTCTGATTTTAACAACTGGAAGTTTACATGCAGGCTTCACATATCTTTTTCTAATTGGCTACAGCAAAGATTATGATATAAGGGACTTTAAAATAAAAATGGTGATTTTGCTAATGTATTACTGTCACTAGCCTTGTCTACTCTAGTCATGAATCTGGGTAAGATCCCCTGAATAAGGGAAGTGGTGGGAGGAGTTTGGCAATTGAAAATCAATTGCAGCATACAAGCTGTTCGAAACATTTTCAGACTCATCTAACAGGTTTTTTTATAGCAAGACTGCAAAAGAAAAAGCAAATATATATATATATATATATATATATATATATATATATATATAAATATAAATGAAAGAGTGCAGGATAGCGCAGGAAAAACAGGGGTAGAAAAACACATAGTCCCAAAGATGGATAAAAAATGAGGTCAGATAGGTTATCTTCTTCACTTTTTCCCCTTTTGGATGTACACTTACTTCCAATGCCCTCAATCGTATGAGGTAAGACTGTAGCAGAATCACAGATGGGCAACTCCCGTGGTATGGATCAGGTTAATAAAGGATCTCTGGAGATTGTAGAATCTTGTCACACTTTACTCATGTAGAAATCCTGCAAACTCTCCAGATACCATATTAATTGGGGTACCTTGCATTCCTATTGGCTGAAATTTTGAAATCAGCCAATAGGATAAGAGCTACTGAAATCTTATTGGCTGATTTGAACAGCCAATAGGATTTCAGTAGCTCTAATCCTATTGGCTGATTTCAAAATGTAAGCCAATAGGAATGCAAGTTACCCCAAATTGAATGTGTTACCTTGCATTCAATTTTCAGTGTATGCTGGAGATTGGATGAAGAGGATCGTTGCCGCTGAAGACTGCCGCTGAGGACTGATGCTGAGAACTGCCACTGAGGACCGCCGCTCCGGATCCGCACATCGGGGAAGACCGCTCCGGATCCGCACATCGGGGAAGACCGCTCTGCACCTTTGCTCCGCACCACCTTCGCACAGGATGAAGATAGAAGATGACGGAGTCGCCTGGAAGAAGACCTTCTCCATCAGACTTCAGGAACGGTGAGTACCTATTTGGGGCTTAGTTTTAGGATTTTTTTTATTTTTTTTTATTTTTAAGATTAGGGTTTTAATGGGCTGTAAAAGAGCTGATTGCCCTTTTAAGGGCAGAAAAAGAGCTAACTGTGCTTTTAAGGGCCTTTAGGGGCAATGGGCAGTTTAGGTTTTTTTAGTGTTAGGTATTTTTCATTTTGGGGGGTTGGTTGGGTGAGGGGTTTTACTGTTAGGGGTAATTGGTAATTTTTGTAAATAAAAGAGCTGTTTTGTTTAACTTAGGGCAATGCCCTACAAAAGGACCTTTTAAGGGCTATTGGTAGTTTAGTATTAGATTAGGGGGTGGTTTTATTTTGTGGGGGATTTTTTATTTTTATAGGGGTATTAGTTTAGGTTTAAATTTTTTTATTTTGGATAGCTTTGTTTTTTCTGGAATTTTACATTTTGTATTTTTAGTAAAATTAGCTTGTGGGCTTAGATTTTTTTTAAACATAGACTACCCTCAGGGCAGACTTATCGCCTAGTAGTAATAATAATAATAATAATAATAGCTGTATTTTTTGATTTAGAGGTGTGATATATTGGAGAATATTTTTTAATGCAATAATATAATCATAAACTGTTATTTTACACTTAAAGGGACACTGAACCCAAATTTTTTCTTCCGTGATTCAGATAGAACATGCAATTTTAAGCAACTTTCTAATTTACTCCTATTAGCAAATGTTCTTCATTCTCTTGGTATCTTTATTTGAAATGCAAGAATGTAAGTTTAGATGCCGGCCATTTTTGGCGAATAACCTGGGTAATTCTTGCTGATTGGTGGATAAATTCATCCACCAATAAAAAAGTGCTGTCCAGAGTTCTGAACCAAAAATAAGCCTAGATGCCTTCTTTTTCAAATAAAGATAGCAAGTGAACGGAGAAAAATTGATAATAGGAGTAAATTAGAAAGTTGCTTAAAATTGCATGCGCTATCTGAATTACAAAAGAAAAATTTGGGTTCAGTGTACCTTTAACATGTGTATAAAAGGATCATACACAGTGGGTTTATTGGTACACTGCAGCCAAAATTGAAATGAATGTAACAAAATCATTTTTGCAGTATACTTATTTTAGGAAAAATTCTCCTAGAGGAACCTTTCTACTGTTTCAGTGACTGGTTTACTGTTCACAGGCATGTGGAGCATAAATTAAGTTATTGCTTGTATGATACAAAACCCTGTATCTGTCTTAGCTGACACACTGTTTAAAATGCTGGTGCACAGAGCACATCTAGGGCCCGATCCAATATGCAGCGTCGCCCGCTAAAGCCGGCGACGCAGAAATTTGCGCTGGTTTGGTATCCTATATACGGCGTAACCTAGAAGTTACGCCCGTATATTTCTGCCGTTGCCCGTAGTTTTTTGGGCCATAGGCAGGTATACCAAACCAGCGCAGTTTGGTATCCAATATACAGCGTAAGGACTTACGTGGCGAAAATGTAGAAATCTTACTCAGTTTTCACCTCGCCACAAAATGCAGCCGTAGTAAGCCTTACGCTGTCAATTTGAGCCCCGTAACTCTCTAAACTGCCTGCTAAATTAAACCTAACACCTAACGCATGCGCAATGTCTATCTACCTGTCAACCGTGATCCCCCGCCGCAATCCCTAATAAAGTTATTAACCCCTAAACCGCCGCTCCCGGACTCCGCCGCCACCTAATAAAGTTATTAACCCCTAAACCGCCGCTCCCGGACCCCGCCGCCACCTAATAAAGTTATTAACCCCTAAACCGCCGTTCCGGACCCCGCCGCCAGCTATATTAAATCTATAACCCCCTAATGTGAGCTCCTACCCCGCCGCCATCTACCTTACCTACCCCCTAAAGTGAGCTCCTACCCCGCCGCCATCTGTTTTAAAAATATTAACCCCTAATCTAATCCCCCTACACCGCTGCCAGATATATTAACTAGATTAACCCCTAATCTAATCCCCCTACACCACCGCCACCTATATTAAATTAATTAACCCCTAATCTAATCCCCCTACACCGCCGCCACCTATTTTAAATTCATTAACCCCTAATCTAATCCCCCTATACTGCCGCCACCTATTTTAAATTCATTAACCCCTAATCAAATCCCCCTATACCGCCGCCACCTATTTTAAATTCATTAACCCCTAATCTAAACCCCCTATACCGCCGCCGCCTATATTAAATTAATTAACCCCTAAAATACTAAACTATCCCTACCACTAAACCTAAGTCTAACCCTACAAATAGCCCTGAAAAGGGCTTTTTGCGTGACATTACCCTAAAGTAAACAGCTCTATTGCCAGCCCTTAAAAGGGCTTTTTGCGGGGCATGCCCCAAAGAAAACAGCTCTTTTACCAGCCCTTAAAAGGGATTTTGGCGGGGCATTGTCACAAAGTAAACAGCTCTTTTGCATCTAAGCTAAATCCCCCTACACCGCCGCCACCTATATTAACTATATTAACCCTAATTATATTAAGGTTAATATAGTTAATATAGTTAGTATATTATATATATTAACTATATTAACCCTAATTATATTAGGGTTAATATAGTTAATATCGTTATTATATTATATATATATATATATATATATATTAAGTATAAATAACCCTATCTAACTCTAACATCCCTAACTAAATTCTTATTAAAATAAATCTAATTAATATTAATATTATTAATTAAACTATTCCTATTTAAATCTAAATACTTACCGATAAAATAAACCCTAAGATAGCTACAATGTAATTAATAATTACATTGTAGCTCTGTTAGGGTTTATATTTATTTTACAGGTAACTTGGTATTTATTTTAACTAGGTACAATAGCTATTAAATAGTTCATAACTATTTAATAGCTACCTAGTTAAAATAATTACCAATTTACCTGTAAAATAAATCCTAACCTAAGTTACAAATACACCTACACTATCAATAAATTAAATAAACTACAAATATCTAAACTAAAATACAATAAAATAAACTAAACTAAATTACAAAAAAAAAACACTAAATAAAAAAAAATAAAAAAAAGATTACAAGATTTTTAAGCTAATTACACCTATTCTAAGCCCCCTAATAAAATAATAAAGCCCCCCAAAATAAAAAAAATTCCCTACCCTATTCTAAATTAAAAAAGTTCAAAGCTCTTTTACCTTACCAGCCCTTAGAAGGGCCTTTTGCGGGGCATGCCCCAAAGAATTCAGCTCTTTTGCATTTAAATAAATATACAATACCCCCCCTACATTACAACCCACCACCCATATACCCCTATTCTAAACTCACCCAAACCCCCCTTAAAAAAACCTTACACTACCCCCCTGAAGATCTCCCTACCTTGTTTTCACCCAGCCGGACCGAACTCTTCATCCGATCCGGGCGATGTCCAATCAAGCGGCAGTGAAGTCTTCTTCCATCCGGGTGATGTCTTCAATCAAGCGGCAGTGAATTCTTCTTCCATCCGGCGATGTCTTCTTCCATCCGGCGATGTCTTCAAGCAAAGCGGCATTTTCAATCTTTTTTCTTCGCTCCTCCGCCGCGGAGCATCCATCCGGCACGACGACTTCCTGACGAATGAGGTTTCTTTAAATGACGTCATCCAAGATGGCATCCGTCGAAATCCGATTGGCTGATAGGATTCTATCAGCCAATCGGAATTAAGGTAGAAAAATCTGATTGGCTGATTGAATTAGCCAATCAGATTCAAATTCAATCCGATTGGCTGAACCAATCAGCCAATCGGATTGAACTTGAATCTGATTGGCTGATTCAATCAGCCAATCAGATTTTTCAACCTTAATTCCGATTGGCTGATAGAATCCTATCAGCCAATCGGAATTCGACGGATGCCATCTTGGATGACGTCATTTAAAGGTACCTCATTCCGCGTTCAGTCGTCGTGTCGGGTGGATGCTCCGCGGCGGAGGAGCGAAGAAAGAAGATTAAAGATGCCGCTTTGCTTGAAGACATCGCCGGATGGAAGAAGACTTCACTGCCGCTTGATTGAAGACATCACCGGATGGAAGAAGACTTCACTGCCGCTTTATTGAAGACATCGCCCAGATGGAAGAAGACTTCACTGCCGCTTGATTGGACATCGCCCGGATCGGACGAAGAGTTCTGCCCGGCTGGGTGAAGACAAGGTAGGGAGATCTTCAGGGGGTAGTGTTAGGTTTTTTTAAGGGGGGTTTGGGTGGGTTTTGAATAGGGGTATGTGGGTGGTGGGTTGTAATGTTGGGGGTGGTATTGAGTTTTTTCTTTACAGTCAAAAGAGCCGTTTTATTTGGGGCATGCCCCGCAAAAGGCCCTTTTAAGGGCTGGTAAGGCAAAAGAGCTGTTAATTTTTTCATTTCGAATAGGGTAGGGAATTTTTTTTATTTTGGGGGATTTATTATTTTATTAGGGGGCTTAGAATAGGTGTAATTAGCTTAAAAATCTTGTAATTATTTTTTTATTTTTTGTAATTTAGTGTTTGTTTTTTTTGGTAATTTAGTTTAGTTTATTTTATTGTATTTTAGTTTAGATATTTGTAGTTTATTTAATTTATTGATAGTGTAGGTGTATTTGTAACTTAGGTTAGGATTTATTTTACAGGTACATTGGTAATTATTTTAACTAGGTAGCTATTAAATAGTTGTTAACTATTTAATAGCTATTGTACCTAGTTAAAATAAATACCAAGTTACCTGTAAAATAAATATAAATCCTAAAATAGCTACAATGTAATTATTAATTACATTGTAGCTATCTTAGGGTTTATTTTATAGGTAAGTATTTAGATTTAAAATAGGAATAGTTTAATTAATAATATTAATATTAATTAGATTTATTTTAATAAGAATTTAGTTAGGGATGTTAGAGTTAGATAGGGTTATTATACTTAATATATATATATATATATATATATATATATATATATATATATATATATATATATATATATATATATATACTAGTGTTAAAGCCCGTGTACACGGGCCAAATATATATATTTTTTTTTTTTATTCCAAAAAATAACATAAGATATAAATATTAAAGTAGACATAAAGTCATATTTTTATTTTTAGTAAATTAAATTAAAATAAAGTTTAATTTGTACATGAATAATATTGTTGCTCTAAATAATACAAAATTACTTCTAACTAATTAAAAATACACAACTTATTTATTTATTTAAAGTATATTTCTTTATAAACAATGTTTTTTGTATAAATTTTATCACTGTTTGGTAATATCTTTCCTTGCTTTGAACTTTGAAGTATCTTAATTTTGACATCAGATGATGTACGAACTCGAGACATTGCAACATAAAGTTGTCCATGACTGAATACTGGTTCTGGAAGAAATATTCCTACTTTGTCTAACGTTTGACCTTGTGATTTGTTGATGGTCATTGCAAATGCAAGTTTGATTGGAAACTGTCTCCTTCGTAAAATGAATGGTAGTTCAGTGTTGGCAGGGGCTAAATCTATTCTCGGAATAAACACTATTTGTTTTTTTGCTGTTCCTGTGAGTACTTCTGCAATTAATAGATTTGGCTTAAGATCTTTAACTATCAATCTTGTTCCATTGCACAGACCTTTTTTTGTGTTCAGATTTCTGAGCAACATAATAATACTTCCCAATTTTATTTTTAACTTATGAAGAGGCATTCCTGATGGAGCTAATTCGTTTAGAAACTCTATGGGATAGTTTTGTGCATCTTCATCTGTCTGATCATCAATTGAATCTGAACTCAGATATATTTTTTCCTCACCATCGAGTATATTTAATACATGCTCATTAATTTGATCAACATGACAATTTTTCGTACACAAAATGGCCTTTTTTGAAAAACTGTGAAGATCAGATGGAAGAATTTTTTTTCCAAAAATTTCAGATATGATACAATCATTGCATATTAATTTGGAAGGGATCTCAACTAAATCCTCAGGAAGGCCCTCTGAATTATTTAATGAACCCTGTCCTAATTTTAGTAGCCAATTGCTAAATTCTGGATCCACTGAACGCACATTATTCTTCAATTGTAAAATTTTAAATTTATCCCAGTGATCATAGAACTTTATAGTAGCTTCCACAATAGCAGTTCTATTGCAATGAGGAAGAACTGGGAGTGTTTGTCTGAAGTCTCCACCAAGGAGTATAACTTTTCCACCAAATGGCTTATTGTTCTGCATAATTTCCTGAAGAAGGTTATTGACACATTTTAGAGCTATACCGGGTGTCATTGAGGCCTCATCCCAAATAAGCAATTTAGCATTACGTATGAACTCTGCATCTTTTGAAGTCATTCTCATATTTGATGTTGATGTTTCCAGTAATGGAATTGGAAGCTTAAACTGTGAATGGTAAGTTCTGCCACCATCAAGTAGATTAGCTGCTATTCCTGTAGAGGCAACAGGAAGAACTCCATCTGTGCGTCCACGTAAAGTACTCAATAATGTTTTATATAAATAAGTCTTGCCACTTCCACCAGGTCCATCAATAAAAAAACATCTGTGTGGTAAATTTTCATTATCAATTGCAGACATTACATTGTCAAATGCAGCTTTTTGCTCGATGTTTAATGCTTCTTGAAGTTGTGCTCCAACTTGTGCTTCCAAGTGTGTAACATAGTTGAATTGCATTTCTGGAATGAAGTTTGATGGATTGGGTAGTCCAAAATCTTCACAACGTTTACTATGCAATATGAGAACATTTTGAATATCTGTTAATGCCAAATTTTTGCAAATTTTGCAATCATCAATGTGGTCTTCATGACGTGAATAATCTTCATAAAGATCATGTTTGTATTTTTCAAAGAGTTGTGGGACATTAGGTGGGACAACAAATATACACAAATAAGCAAACAGTTCCCTCATTTGTTTAGGCATTTGTTGAGATGCTGATTCGTTAAGTGTAAGATCCCATGTAGCGTCGTCATCTAAAAGTGAAAGCTTTTGGGCAGCTTCTTTGAATGTGTGACAAACTTGTCCATTAACAGTTCGTAAGTCCTTAAAGGATATTGCTCCTTTTAAGTGCAAGAGCAATAACCTCAAACAAAATCTCTCCAAATCTGATGAAATATTTACATTATACAATCTGCCAATTGTTGTATCTGCTCCTCTTTGTCTTGGATTCCACTTACGGTTTTTTACATCAAATACAAAATGTTGAGGAATGTCAGAGTAAAAAAGTTCACGTGCCGCATTATTATCCACATTCAACTTAAAGTATGCTGTCAAAGTGGTATCCCTGTCTTGTGCCTTTTCTGCAGCTAATTGTATGTTTTCATTATGGAAATATACATCTTGTTCGCCTGGAAGATGAACTTGAAGTCTTATTATTGTATGTGTTTGATGGTGCATCAAAAAACCATACAACCTCCAAACAGCTTCAGGAGCACTGACATATCTTGTGTCCAAAAAATTTTGAATTTCATCATGCTGTAGTGTATTTTGTTCGTTAATTGAAATATTTGCACAATCGTAACCTTTATATACATATTTGAAGAGATATTTAACACTTTTAACAGAAACACAACTCTCTACATTTATATGGCAGTTGTATTTCAAGCAGAAGTATGGGCTATATGGAACTACCCATGAGTTGTCAATTTTTTTCCCTTTGACAATTACAGTGGTGTCATTTTTTTTGTCTACGATATCGCGGATATCCATCAACATTAATTAAAGTTTCTTTTTGAAAATTTTTTGGAAAATTCTTGCTGCAATTACCATCAACCATGCATGGAGAATTTAAATTATGTTCTCCACATGGACCATGTATCATATGCTTTATTACAATAGCATGTAGTCTTGGATAAATCTGTTCATCAGGAATTTCAGCTGATATAAAAGTGTCAATGGTTTCAGCATCATTTGGCTTGTCTTCGGCTTTCAATATTAAAAGGATATGAGCATGTGGTAATCCTCTTTTTTGAAACTCTATTACATGCACTTTTGCGCAAGGACTTCCAAGAACATGTTTGTTCAAGATATCATTCAAAAGAGAATTTAATTTGAGATTGAAAACTCTTGCTACCAAATCTGGTCTGAACTCCACTGCTTGACCTTCTAATAGGTTATCAAGTATCTCAGGCCATTTAGGGTTGCAGGTCATGGTGATGAAGTAATCCGGTTTTCCATATTTTCTAACAATGGCCATAGCATCATGGTAGTTTTGGGCCATATTTCGTGGACTTCCCTGAAAAGATGATGGCAAAATAACTGCTTTACCAGGCATCAGGCCCTGTGCAGCAGCCTCACTTTGAATGTAATCCATTAATCCTGTATATTTTTCAATGCGAAGATTAGATTGATTTTGACGGATATAGTTGAGTCTGTTGGCCTCAGTCTTGACATAAGCATCAACAAAGTACTGCTGCGTCAACTTGCCAGCACTAAGGAAAGGATTGAATTGATCCCTAATTGAAATTCTGTAAGAGTAGTATTTCATTTGGCTAACTCTTATCCTTGGATTGGTGGTTACTCTTCTTTGTACATCACTAATTGATGTTGGCCTGTAGTTAAGAGCAATATTGGAACCCCAACTTTGGTCCCCATATGGAAACAACAAAGGATACAGCAATGGTTCAAGATTAGGATCTAAAACACTTATTCTTTCAGTTTTTTTTGTTTGATCTGTAGATCGGCAATGAATAAGAAGGTCACGTTCAAGAGGAGGTTCACCATCAGAATTTTGGAAAATAACAGCAACCTCATTAACTCTTTGTACGTTATATCTTCGGTAATCTGATGTTCTGTCCTGCAGAATTACCATTGAAACTTTAGAATTTTGAACTCCATTTAAAGATGCTTCATGGATGCATTCTTGCTCTACCTCATAGAGCATTTTACATGCTTTTGCAAAAGGGTTATACTGACACATATATGAACTTAACTCCCTCAAAAGTTCAATGTGACATCCTGAATTTTCTTTTAGTGCTGCTCGTTGGTCCGCAGCTTCCTCAGGACTCAAAATGTAGAGTTGTGCAAATTTGCGTTGATCATCATTTTCTGGATGCAAAGCACCAGATCGGTGATAAATTTGGCCATTTATTCTAAAACAGTATGGGCCATATCCTGGAGGTGGTGCAATGTTTGCTCCCATTGATGCAAACGCCAATGCACTATTTATAGAACGGATATTTTGCATAAAATTATTTGAATGTGTGTGTTGTCCAGTCATTAGTTGTTGGATCAGTGGTGAAATTTGTATATGAGGTAATGTTATTTTTCCTTTATTGCAGCATTTATTAAAAAGCTTATCGCTTGGTTGTTCCTCTGGAAAATGCTTTGCCATGCAAAATGTGCAATAAACATTAAGTTGACCACATGTGTGCATCGGAACATTGTCTTCATTAAATAGTGAATGGTTATAACTTTTGTTATATTGATTAGTGATAGTGATGTTAGAACTTTTTTTTTTTTTTTTTCTACGTGCAGCAGAACGTGATCTTTGCATGTCCAGTTGGACACATTTTTCCTGAGCAGTCATATTGGCCCTACAAATGCGTTTTTTTGAAGAATCCTTTTTGCGTAGAATTACCCTTTGTTGTTCAGTCATATGTGTCCGTCGTATACGTTGAGTTTCTTTTCTTCTGCGTTTAACGTTTTCTGCATCTTCCTGTGTTAAAATTCTTTTAGGAGGCATTCTTCTATTTTTATGTTTATGCAGCAGTCTTTAGTTTGTTTTAAATATTTTTTTTTTTTTATGCACGTCTTTGTAGTTACTTTTTTTTATGCAGTATATATGTTTTTTAAGGTTTATTATTATTAGGCACTCTTTATTGCCTTTTTTATGCTGTATATATATGTTTTTTTAAATAGGTTTGTTATAATGCTGCTTATTTAGTATTAAGCACTCTTTATTGCCTTTTTTATGTTGTATATATATTTTTTTTTTAATAAATGTTTTATAATGCTGCTTATGTAGTATTAGGCACTCTTTATTTTCTTTTTTATGCAGTTTATGCAGTGTCTTTATTTGTTTTAGGCATTCTTTTAGGCACTCTCTTTGTTAGATTGGCTGTCTTTTTTTTGTATTAGGCAATGTTAGGACAATCTTTATTTTGTTTAACAAAGTCTTATGCACTCTTTACTTTGTTTTATACACTTTTTATTTTCTTTTTGGCAGTGTTTTTTTTTTTTTAATGCAGTCTTAGGCACTCTTTATTTTGTTCTAGACATTAGGCGTGTTTGTCACTCTTTACTTTGTTTTTATTATGCCCTTTTTTTATATTTTTTTTTTTTATGCAGTATATATGTTTTTTTACGGTTTATTAGTATTAGGCACTCTTTGTGGGCTTTTTTATACAGTATATATATTTTTTCTTCAAAAAGTTTGTTATAATGCTGCTTATGTAGTTTTAGGCACTCTTGATTGCCTTTTTATGCAGTATACATGTTTTTTACGGTTTCTTATTAACTTTGTTTTTTGCTGTCTTAATTTTGGTTCATGCAGTCTTAGGCACTCTTTATTTTCTTGTAGACATTAGGCGTGTTTGTCAGTCTTTACTTTGTTTTAAACACTCTTTTTTTTGTATTATGTCCTTTTTTTAAGACACTTTTTTTATACAGTATATATGTTTTTATATGTTTTGTTAAAAAGGTTGATTAAAATTCAGCTTATGTAGTATTAGGCACTCTTTATTTTCTTTTTTATGCAGTTTATGCAGTGTCTTTATTTGTTTTAGGCAGTCTTTTAGGCACTCTCTTTGTTAGATCGGCTGTCTTTTTTTTGTATTAGTCAATGTTAGGACAATTTTTATTTTGTTTAACAAAGTCTTATGCACTCTTTACTTTGTTTTATACACTTTTTATTTTCTTTTTGGCAGTGTTTTTTTTTTTTAATGCAGTCTTAGGCACTCTTTATTTTGTTGTAGACATTAGGCGTGTTTTTTTCACTCTTTACTTTGTTTTTATTATGCACTTTTTTTATACACTTGTTTTTTATGCAGTATATATGTTTTTTACGGTTTATTAGTATTAGGCACTCTTTGTGGGCTTTTTTATACAGTATAATGCTGCTTATGTAGTATTAGGCACTCTTGATTGCCTTTTTATGCAGTATATATGTTTTAAACGGTTTCTTATTAACTTTTTTTTTTGCTGTCTTAATTTTGGTTCATGCAGTCTTAGGCACTCTTTATTTTCTTGTAGACATTAGGCGTGTTTGTCACTCTTTAATTTGTTTTAAACACTCTTTTTTTTGTATTATGTCCTTTTTTTAAGACACTTTTTTTATACAGTATATATGTTTTTATATGTTTTCTTAAAAAGGTTGATTAAAATTCAGCTTATGTAGTATTAGGCACTCTTTATTGGCTTTTTTATGCAGTATATATGTTTTTTTTTACAAAGGGTTAATTATAATGCTGCTTATGTAGTATTAGGCACTCTTTATTGCCTTTTTTATGCAGTATATATGTTTTTTTTTCAAAGAGTTTATTATAATGCTGCTTATGTAGTATTAGGCTATTTTTTTGCCTTTTTTATTCTGTATATATGTTTTTTAAAAAATGTTTCTTATAATGCTGCTTATGTAGTATTAGGCACTCTTTATTGGCTTTTTTATGCAGTATATATGTTTCTTTGTTTTTCAAAGGGTTTATTATAATGCTGCTTATGTAGTATTAGGCGCTCTTTATTTCCTTTTTTTTTAATTTTTATAGAGACTTTTTATATGTGCAGTGCAGCACAGTGTTGAGCTCTTTTATGAGCTTATGACTAAAATATTTTTTTTCTATGTGCTGTTAGCACAGTGTTGTGCTCTTTTATGAGCCTATTAATCCTTTTTTATTTTTAAATGCTAAAATTTTGTTTTTTGATCCTATTAAGTTTTTTTTGAAACAACTATGTTGTGGTATGTAGCACATGCATAAGTCCTGAGCCTATTATTCCTTTTTTTGTATGTGCTGTTAGCACAGTGTTGGTGTCTTCTATGAGGCTAATATTTTTTTTTTTTGTATGTGCTGTTAGCACAGTGTTGTGCTCTTGTAAGAGGCTATTAAAGAGCAAATGTGAGGTTTTTTTTTTAAACTAAAAAGCTTTTTTTTTTTTTTTTTTTTTTTTTATGCAGAGCTTTCAAATAATGTCAGTGCCAGTGAGGTAATTTTTTTCCTGAGGGCATTAAATTTGAAGACCCAATTATTTTAAAGTAAAGTAAAGAAGTTCAATAGGCAATTCTTTTTTGTTGAGGTAATTTTTTTCCTGAGGGCATTAAATTTGAAGACCCAATTTTTTTAAAGTAAAGTAAAGAGGTTCAATAGGCAATTCTTTTATAGTAAAGATTTTTTTTTTTTTGTTGAGGTAATTTTTTTCCTGAGGGCATTAAATTTGAAGACCCAATTATTTTAAAGTAAAGTAAAGAGGTTCAATAGGCAATTCTTTGATAGTAATTTTTTTTTTGTTTTTTTGTTGAGGTAATTTTTTTTTCCTGAGGGCATTAAATTTGAATACCCAATTATTTACTAAAGTAAAGAGGTTCAATAGGCAATTCTTTTAAAGTAAAGAGGTTTTTTTTTTTTGCGGAGCTTTGAAATGTAGACCTTTCTTATTGGCAGTGCAATAGAAATGCGCAATGTATTATGGCTCGCGACGCTTTTATTAAGGGTTGCGTGCGCGTGGGTTCGCGTGCGCGTGCGCATGCGCATGAAGTGTGTTGTTGGCTTGGCGTGCGCATGCGCGTTCGCTTTGCTATGGGGGGCATTGCTAAGGCTAACGTTGTTGGCTTAGCGTGCGCATGCGCTAGACGGCTAAGGTTGGCGTGCGCGTGCGGGGGGGCAAAGTAGGCTAATGGGGCTCAAAAGGTGCGCGTGCGCGTGCGCGTGCGGGGGGCTCAAATGGCTAATGGGGCTCAAAAGGTTCGCGTGCGTGCGCGGGGCTCAAATCAAAGTGAGGGGTAAGTGCTTCAGGGGCTCAAATCAATGTGTGAGGGGTAAGTGCTTCAGGGGCTCAATAGTGTGTGTGCGGTAATGGCTAATGGGGCTCAAAAGGTGCGCGTGCGCGTGCGGGAGGCTCAAATGGCTAATGGGGCTCAAAAGGATCGCGTGCGCGGGGCTCAAATCAAAGTGAGGGGTAAGTGCTTCAGGGGCTGAAATCAATTTTTTGTTAATGTGTGAGGGGTAAGTGCTTCAGGGGCTCAATAGTAGGGGCTCAATAGTGTGTGTGCGGTAATGTTCGCGTGCGCGTGCGGGGGCTCAAAGGGTTGCGCGTGCGAACAGCTGGCCAAGGGTGCGCGTGCAGCGGCAAGAGTTTGTCTGAACTGCGCATGACGGCTTCAGACAAACTCTTGTCTTTTATAATATAGGATATAATATAATAACTATATTAACTATATTAACCCTAATATAATTAGGGTTAATATAGTTAATATATATAATATACTAACTATTTGAACTATATTAACCCTAATATAATTAGCGTTAATATAGTTAATATAAGTGGCGGCGGTGTAGGGGGATTAGATTAGGGGGTAATACATTTATTATAGGTGGCGGCGGTGTAGGGGGATTTAGCTTAGATGCAAAAGAGCTGTTTACTTTGTGACAATGCCCTGCCAAAAGCCCTTTTAAGGGCTGGTAAAAGAGCTGTTTTCTTTGGGGCATGCCCCGCAAAAAGCCCTTTTAAGGGCTGGCAATAGAGCTGTTTACTTTGGGGTAATGTCACGCAAAAAGCCCTTTTCAGGGCTATTTGTAGGGTTAGACTTAGGTTTAGTGGTAGGGATAGTTTAGTATTTTAGGGGTTAATTAATTTAATATAGGCGGCGGCGGTGGTATAGGGGGATTAGATTAGGGGTTAATGAATTTAAAATAAGTGGCGGCGGTATAGGGGGATTAGATTAGGGGTTAAGGAATTTAAAATAGGTGGCGGCGGTATAGGGGGATTAGATTAGGGGTTAATTAATTTAAAATAGGTGGTGGCGGTGTAGGGGGATTAGATTAGGGGTTAATCTAGTTAATATAGCTGGCGGCGGTGTAGGAGGATTAGATTAGGGGTTAATGTGTTTAATATAGGCCGGGGCGGTGTAGGGGGATTAAATTAGGGGTTAATATTTTTAAAATAGATGGCGGTGGGGTAGGAGCTCACTTTAGGGGGTAGGTAAGGTAGATGGTGGCGGGGTAGGGGCTCACATTAGGGGGTTATAGATTTAATATAGCTGGTGGCGGGGTCTGGGAGCGGCGGTTTAGGGGTTAATAACTTTATTAGGTGGCGGCGGGGTCCGGGAGCTGCGGTATAGGGGTTAATACATTTTTTATTGTTAGGATAGTGAGGGGGGATAGCGGATAGAGGGTTAGACATGTCAGGCTATGTTAGGTAGGCGTGTTAGACAGTGCAGGTGATTTTATAACTTTAGTCAGGTTTTGTAGACGCCGGCAGTTTCTAAAGTGCCGTAAGTCACTGGTGACTCCAGAAATTTGTACTTACGCAGATTTCTGGACATCGCTGGTTTGTCAGACTTACGGCACTTTAGCCTCTGACAGCGCCGTATATAGGATAGCTCGAGTTGCGAGCTGAAACTGCGGGCGGCGGGGGTTACCTCGCTTGCGCTGCAAACTACGATCTTTATCGGATCGCGCCCCTAGATATACTTCAAATGCTGATGAAATGATGATATATTTTACTGGTAACATTTTTGCTATTATAAGTATATTGTATCAGTTATTATATTCAAAACTGTTCCTTGAACTCTACTTTTAACTTATTTCATGTACCCAAAATTTACCAGTGATTTATAAACAGCTGCTGTTTTTTCAGCTTTAGAAAAGTAGTTTTAAAATATAGTTTTCTTTCACAAGAGTATTCAAACATTACTGCTGTTTTCAGTTTGAAAATTGATGTCAATGCATTAGTTTTCGTCTTTGTTGACTTATATTCAAAAATATGTTTTAATCAGGTTATAATATTACTGTATACTAATACATGAACCAGAAAAAAATAAAGGAGAGGAGGAAACTCGGGGGTATTTATGTTACAGTATATTACAGAATGAAAATTATATGTAATTTCCCTAAAAAAAAAAAATCAGCAATCCATAATATTTAAAAAATATGTAATAATTCAGTTGTAACTGCCAAGTTAAAGTGAAGGTAAACTTTGATGAATAAGAGCCCGTTTTTTAAAAATACTATTAAAAACAGGGGCACTTTCATTCATCAAAGTTTACAAAGCAGCCATTTTGATTAAAAAAACTTACCTTTTTTTTTCACAGCCAGAGCAGCTTCCCCCTCCTGGAAATCCTCTCTTCACACGTCAGCAATGACTAATCCGGCTTCCTCCAATCACAGCATGGTCTCAGGCAATAACCACCATGGGGGGAAAAGCCGTGATTAAAGGAAACTGGATGAATCAATGCTAACGTGTGAAGAGAATCTTTATCTTTATCATTTGTTGCTGCAAATATTTTGAAAGTTCACACCGCTGGCAATAGGCATGGACAAAGGCTGTGGCCGACATTTTCTAAATTACAGACCATAGTAAAGGACACCAAGGTACATTTCAAATAAAAACATAAAAAAACACTCTCTTTACCGTGAGGGTAGTGGATGCATGGTGGAATAGCCATCCAGCAGAAGTGGTAGAGACAGTGAAGGAGCTTAAAAATGCATGGGATAGGCATAAGGCTATGCTAGGTATACAATAACAACAGGAACTAATAAAAGTATTCAGAAAATTGGGCAGACTAGATGGGCCGAATGGTTATTATCTGCCAACACATTCTACGTTTCTATAAGTCAGGAGAGCGGCACTTTGCTGTGAAATGGGCTGCTTGTTGATTGCCCCTGGTCTAGTTCCACAAGTACAAATTAGTCATTTAATCAAACAAGTTTAACATAACATTTATATAAAGATTGCTCGTGGTATACTAGTAAAAAATGTTTTCAAAATTCTAACCTTTCTTTTTTTTTTGTGTATTGAAAGTCTGCAACTCCTAACCATGCTCACCTACCTTGATGTTAATCGCATGATCATCATGGTTGGTTACCTATTTGGTTAGGTAAGGTTTATCAGAGTAGGCGGCAGTCTTCTACACACAGACACCAGCACCACGCTGCCACACAGATCAAGGAATCGGGATGGGTCATGACTCACGAATGGTTGATACAGGCTGCAATGCAGGCAGCTTGCTTCTTCCCTCTCTCTTACTCACTTTCCCACTACTATGCGGTGTCCCGTTCGTGCCGCCCCAACCCCGCAAAACGTGGTGCCGTCTGCGTCAAGGAGAAGTCAGGACCAGCATTCATCTGTCCTACTCATCCCTCCCCACTGCAAAATGGGTGGCGGACACTGCAAGGGCCAGTCACGGACACCAGTTTCCGTGTACGGACACCTTGCCTATCCCTGGCCTCCGCACAGTTAGCTATGACCTTTACAATGATATCCATGATACCCTTACTGTGATGTTGCAGTAAAGTATGGAGGTGAATACACATGCACTAGCGACTGTTACTATTGCAAGTGATATGTACATCATAGTGATTGGAAGTTTCTATCTTTTTTGGGGGGCATCGGTTAATAAAATAAAATGTAAAAAAAGGTGTTAAACACAAAAATTGCTAATAACTTTTAATAATTTCTTAATACAAAGATGTTTAGACTGATATGTTGCATCTGATAGTGTGAAGATACGTAGCAAGTTTTTTATTCCATATTTGTTTTATCTTCAAACGGAAACATTTAGAGTTGGCCTTGTGAAAACTTATTCACTACTCTTTTTCACTTCAAATTCAAACCTGATCCAATTCATCTGAACTCCTTTTAATTTGCTAATTTCATCTACAAAATTTCAATCATTAGCATATTTTGCCTATTGGTATGTTAATGGCTGCAGATGAGACATTTTTGATGTTGATGTGATCATGATTAGGCGGTTTCATTGTTTATTTCTGACAAATTTCAAAATGGACTTCAATTTGCCGGCCCCTTGTATCACATGACCATTAGCCAATCAAAAACTAATATACGCAAACACTATAAACTCTTACACATGCTCAGTAGTAGCTGGTGGCTCAGAAAGTGTGCATATGAAAAAACTGTGCACAATTATAAAGTCTCTTAAAACTATCTGAATCATAAAAGTTTAACTTTAATTGTGTCCCTTTTAACTGCAGAAATATTTTAGGATCAATGGAAAAACACAAAACCGGTGAATGTTCAGAAACATTATCTGCTGAAAACAAACGCAAGAATTTGATTAACGCCATCTCCCTGCAAGTATGTGGACTGCATATAGATGTCTTGTGTGACTGGCTCACCCATGTGCATAGCTATTTCTTCAACAAAGGATACCTAAAGAATGAAGCAAATTAGATAATAGAAATAAATTGTAATGTGGTTTAAAATTGTATTCCCTATCTAATTCATCAAAGAAAAAGTTTGGGATTTATGTCCCTTTTTTATAGGATTTTGCAGTATGAAATCAGTAATATTTTATGCTACAATATTTTCATGTAAATTCAGTGTTCATTTATTTCATCTTTCCCTAGTTTACTTTGGCAGCTTTCAGTTTCACGTTTCTAATTAAGAGTTATTTATTTTGTGACTGGAGAACTTGCCAAGAATATCAATTTTGTTATACAATGAATTGGCTGGGAACACCTTCGCTTTACTAAATGCTGGAATGACATCTTTAATAAAAAAAAAAATGTATTCCAATTGATCTTGGTCCCCACATTTTGTTAAAGTGTATTAATAAAAAAGATATAGACTTAAAATGAGCATTTTTTTCTGTGTGTTTTAAAGTGTGACGTGACATGTATGCTTTTGTTGTAAATTTATGCTACAAAAAAACAAAAAAGCTTAACAAATGTTCAATTACATCACAGAACGTCTTATTTCTCCAAAGGACCTGTTCCAACTTTCAACAATGCTATCATTCATTTTACACTCTGCCTGAACTAAAACCTTCTGAACTCATGAAACACATAGGAATCTTAGCGAGTTATTTTATTTGTTATTCCACATTTGTATTTGGTGTATTTGCTTTGTGAAAGAGAGTTATGATTATCAATGTTTTTGCGATGATTAACAAAATCTCCATAAAAACAAAACTAACTTGGAGATACTGTGGGTTTTGGGAAGGAAAAATACACAATACAGTGACATTTGCACATCTTGTAGATGGAATGCGCAAGAGCGGTCCTTTCTACTGGAATTGTTTTTCACATAATTTGGGATTTCAGTTGACCACCTTGCAACTACCAAAAAAACTGTTAGTAAGTTCAAACACTAAAGGATATCATGGCACCTAGTTCTCAACATTAAGATCAATCCAAAGTTATAGTTTGATTCCAAGTCCAGACTAGAGCTGATTAAAAACCTAGCTGGCCATGTGAGAACTCCCAGGGTCTATCAATGTCTATTGGCAAACTGCTCCGCAAATAGCTTTTTGCTTTCCAGATTAATTCATTTTACCTGTTTTCTAAGTGATCACAAATCACAATGAAAGTTCCTGAAACTGCCTTTTTGCTTGTTAATTACTGGTTATCAGTAGAGAAACTGGGAAGTCACCCAAAACTGACATATATAATAGTCCTTTCACACCTCTTAAGCTGGCAGTAAAGTGCTCTTGAATAACCCATTTGTTCACTGTGGAAGAGAAATGCTCATTTACATGAGTGAAATGAACCTATTTCATTCAAAATCCATCCTCACAACTGCTTAACTATCTGAATGCCATTTGTATACGGGTATGACGGGCATACTGGGCAAGAGTAATTATACATTTGTATCACTCACTCAATGTAAAACATTAGTGCTCCCAGGTTAGTACTGGTATTAAACGTTGCAAATAAAAAGTTAGCGCAAGAGTAAAAGATTAGTGTAGAATTAGTGCAATCCTGTCAGACTTATGTGCACAAAGCCGACAGGAGAACACTAATTATTCATGTGCACTAACCCCACATGAGTTATATTAAGGTGCCTTATGTATTTATTAAATATAAAATATGTTAAAATATTAATAATTTATGTAAATAATTATTATTATAGATGTACTGAAATCTAAAAAATCAATAGAATATATATATACACACACACATATATATAGTACAGTAACTGTAATCTCTATTAATAATAATAATAATTTTTTTTTTCAATATTTACACAACGCACCTTAAGATAACTAATTCTTCATGTGCGCTAACCAGACACCACATTAGACCTAAAGCGCGCAACTGGAAACACATTACACGTATTTTACATTGCAATGCTCTTCCCCCCAAATAAATACTTTTTATTTTTACACACACATATATATATATATATATATATACATACATATATACAGTATATATATATATATATATATATATCTGATAATGTTAATGTAAATAGATATATATGTGATATATATATTTATTTATTTAAAATAAAAAAGACATTTTCCTGTACGTAAAGAATATTGGAATGTTAAATATTAACAGTAAATACACAGTAAAACATTATTAAATATAATTATAGAATTATTATTTAGACACATATATAGATTATAGCCCTTTGCTGTCAATTACATGGTCATATACCATATACTTTGGAACCCTTTTAAACATTTTTATTAATATTTATATCAGATAGTGTTTATATGAGTGTAATAGTATATTTTAATGTATTTATACTGTGTTTGTTGCAACTTTTATTTAATTCCTAACCATTTTCATGAGGTCTTCGGTCATGCTAACCCTCGCATAAATTAAATTGCACTTGAGCAAACGTGTTTACTTTCAACTTGTAATAAGCACGCAAATTAATGTGCCTGTTATATTTTAATATTACACATGCTAATGTTAGCACGCCACTTGTAATCTAGCTCAGTATGGTGTCAATCATAATTACAGGTAGCCCTCAGTTTACGCCGGGGTTAGGTTCCAGAAGGAATGGTTGTAAATTGAAACCGTTGTAAATTAAAACCCAGTTTATAATGTAAGTCAATGGGAAGTGAGGGAGATAGGTTCCAGGTCCCTCTCAAAATTGTCATAAGTAACACCTAATACATTATTTTTAAAGCTTTGATATGAAGACTTTATATGCTAAACAGCATTATAAACCTAATAAAATAACCACACAACACAGAATATATAATTAAACTAAGTTAAATGAACAAAAACATTTGCTAAACAGCATTATAAACCAAATAAAATAATCACACAACACAGACTTCACTTGCATTTTTCTGCAAACAGTTCTTTCTATGCATTCCGATCTAGACTGATTTATAGACAGGAAGATCTTGTTCCTTTGAAATCTGCTCGATAGCTCAGGTCTGGTTAAACTGATTAATTTCAGCTTGCTTGGCTTTGCTGCAACACAAGCGGACAGCTCCACCTACTGGCTATTTTAATAAATGCACTGCTTCTCAATGCTTTTCAATAGCAGTCACATGACTGGAAAAAAAGGTTGTTATTCTGAAACGGTGTAAAGTGAACCGTTGTAAAACGAGGGCCACCTGTATTCAGAAAAACTAATCTAATGATTTTTAACGGAGAGTAACAATTAAAGTCTATTGAGATTTTTGTAGATAAATCATTAAATATGTATTTTTAAAATGATTGGGATCAACCTATATATTATATATTGTGAAATATTTAAGAATTTATCTACAAAATCCACATATGCTTTAATGGTGATTTTATGATTAAAATCATTAGATACATTTTTTTAAAAGGATAATCATTCCCACAGTTTTTAGACCATTATTCAATAAACAAATTTCAGGACAGATTTGAAACCTAAAATAACAGCTAATAATTTTTGGAAGCACTGTATCAACTGTTCCCATAAACTTAATTACACATTAAAAACAACAAAAAAAAATAATTAAAAAAATAAATATGTCTAAAAAAAGAAATCAGTAGACAACCCCCTGGATTTTGGTGAATTAGAAGCGTTTTTTACAAGTATAATCCCTCTAGCAAAGAAAATGTGCAATTAAATAAATACTAAACAAGCACTCCTATGTTTAAGCTTAAATACTATTCCTATAAAAAACTATAAAAAAAACTGTAGATGTGGTAATTGAAAGACATTTAAAACAATAAATATTTTCCTATAAGGTCCCCTTAAAAACAGCTGTAAATTTATGAGCGGTTTGGGTATAATTAAATGTTTTGTAGTTAGAAGTATAAATGGTTTTATCAAGTCATAATTAAATTATAACAGATAGATTACTATTTGTATTTTTCAGTAGTGAATGTGTGCTAATTTTAGCCCTAGTTACAGAAAGATAGGGCAAAGATAAAAATGGAGATCAATAGGTATTTCTGAAAGAAAATGTGAATTTAAAGTCAGTGAATAAAAAATGACTTTAAGAGCGTACTTCCATCAAAAGCAAACCAATGTTTCTTATTCTATCCTTTGAAATGCAAATGTAATTCAGTTTAGCAATAAAAGTCAGTACTAGGCAGAATGAACAGAGTCCTTTTATGCAGTTTATAAGTGGATAAACATTGAATTGGTGGTGTTTCATGTGACGAACTACATTTCCTGGCTCGACAAAATACAAGTTTGTGATTCATTTCTAAGTGGTTCATTAAGTTACAGAAATTGCTCCGCTAAGAAGAAAGCTTTATTTGTACTATTATTCTAAATGTAATAAACGTTGAGTGTATTTCTTTCCCTATCTCCTTTTTGAGAGCCGTCTCAACTTGCCAAGTATTTTATGCGTTTAGATGACTCATGATAAATTTGTTATCATCCATATATTTTATGTACTGTAATTCTTTATCTGTATATTAAATTAATGATGATCAGTTTGGCACTGGAAAAGTGTAAACGTGTCATACAAGGTTATAATTTTATTAGGTTGAAAAATAAATTTAACGGCTGATTTTCGGGCATTGATTATTTTAAAGAGACATACATTTCAGGGGCTAAATGATCTGCATTAACAAAAGGCTAGTCCAGTCTCTATGAACTCAGAAACTAGAGATGTGCATTCATTTTCCGATGAATGCACTTTCGCCACGAAAATCGGATTTTCGTTTTGTTTTAAGGAAATAAAAATCTGAATGAATGCACAATGAAAAAAATACTGATGAAAATCGTCAGTATCCATTTGATTGCTTTAATTTTTTTTGTAAGGGTTAAAGGGACAGTCAACTCAAAAATGTTATTGTTTAAAAAGATAGATAATCCCTTTATTAATACCCATTCCCCAGTTTTGCATAACCAACATGGATATATTAATATACTTTTTACCTCTGTGACTACCTTGTATCTAAGCCTCTTTTGACAGACCCCTGATCACCTGAATTTTTATTTATTATCTATTGACTTGCATTTTAGCTGTGTTGTGCAGAAACCATGGGCATGAGCAAAATGTTATCTATATGGCCCACATGAACTAGAAGTCTCCTGTTGTGAAAAGCAAATAAAAAGCATGTGATAAGAGGCTGTCTTTAGTGACTTAGAAACAGGCAGAAATTTAGAGGTTTAAAGGTTATAAAGTATATTAATATAATAACAATGTTGGCTGTGCAAAGCTGAGGAATGGGTAGTAAAGGCGTTATCTAACTTTTCAAACAATAACAATTTTAGTGTTGACTGTCCCTTTAATATCTTTATGTGCTCTCAAGAGCACATTAAAGGGATTGTCTACTCCAGAATGTTTATTGTTTAAAAATATAGATAATCCCCTTATTACCCATTCCCCAGTTTTGCATAGCCAACACACTTATATTATTATACTTTTTACCTCTGTGATTACCTTGTATCTAAGGCTCTGCAGACTGCCCCTTTATTCAGTTCTTTTGACAGACTTGCATTTTAGACAATCAGTTCTGGCTTATAAATAACTCTACGGGACTGAGAACGTTATCTATATGGCACACAGGAACTAACGCCCTTTAGCTGTGAAAAACTGTCAAATGCATTCAGATAAGAGGCCGCGTTCAAAGGCTTAGAATTTAGAATATGAGCCTACCTAGGTTTAGCTTTTAACTGAGAATACCAAGAGAACAAGGCAAATTTGATGATAAAAGTAAATTGGAAAGTTGTTTAAAATGACATGCCCTATCTAAATCATGAAAGTTTAATTTTGACTTGACTGTCCATTTAAGGTAAGTATTGTAACTGCAGGTGAACTTTTCTCCTGTAGCTTTGAAACATTTACATTCGCTTAAACGAAAACAAATGTAAATGTTTAACGAAAATTCAGTATTTATTTTTTTTAATACGGAATAGTGCACTGAATATTCAGAACCAAAATTTCATCCTTAACAAAATTTTCTTAGCTGTACATGTCTATCAGAAACTAGCACCATCTGCACGTCCCTGGTATCTGATTGTTAGGAACTCACTGTGCACTAGTCTGGCAGTCAGACACTTCATACTATTTGTTCTTTGTTGCATATAATGGAGGAGATTTTCAGAAATGTATTTCATGGTTTTTTTGCTGTTGGGTTTTTTAAACTTATGTTACTATCTTGAATTAATCAAAAGTTGTTTTTTTATCAAGGGAACAGTGCCCTTAATTCCTCCTGTATGTGTTTGTAAAATTTTGTAAAATCTTTGTTTTATTTAAATTAATTGTACCCATGGACAGCGCTGCGGAATATGTTGGCGCTTTATAAATAAAGTATAATAATAATATAATAATAATCATCAGTGGTAACTGACCTATTGGAGCAATGAGGGTAACATCCCTTTAAATACCCCCAAATAAATAATTACTGTTACTATTATTATTAGTAGCAGTAGTAGTAATAATAATAATAATAATAATATGTCTTTCTTAAAGGGCCATAATACCCAAATGTTTAAACACTTGAAAGTGATGCAGTATAGCTGTAAAAAGCTGACTAGAAAATATCTCCTGAACATCTCTATGTAAAAAAGAAAGATATTTTACCTCAAAAGTTCCTCAGTAGCCACCTCCCATTGTAAAGGATTTCTAAGCAGCATTTTAGTGCGTCTGTCCTGGGACAGCTTAGGGGATGAGCCTTGTGAACTCTCATATTATTTCACCAATCAGGTAAAGGAAGCTTACTATGAAATCTCATAAGAGTTAAGTCAAATCTCATGAGATCACAGTAAGAGTTCATGACCTCAGCACTGCTGATGCTGATTGGCTGCTGTTCATTTCTTCATTTTTTTTTTTTTTTACCTGCAGCTGGGAGCAGGTGAAGTATAACTTTTTACATAGAACTTACTCTGCTGAGCTGAGGAGATTGTGAGGTAAAATATCTTCCTTTTTTTACATAGAGATGCTCAGGTGATATTTTCCTGTCAGCTTTTTACAGTTATACTGCATCAGTTTCAAGTGATTTAGCATATGAGTATTATGTCCCTTTAATTTAATTTTTTTTTTTCAGTTTTTTATTTTGATTATTTGTATTTAGGTAATTTTTAATTTAATTTTCATACTTTTCTTAATAGAATCCTGCATCCGTGAAGCACCTCCTTAACAAGACACTTCTTAGTCTTCTGCTTTTTTCCTCTCAAAAATCTTAAACTGTCCCATGCATGCGGCTATTTGTAGACACCTTTCTTCCTGTCCATTTATTGTAAAATTATCATTAAAGAAACATTAAACCCAAAATTTGTCTCTCATGATTCAGATAGAGCCTACATTTTTAAAGAAGTTTCCAACTCAATTATATTATCAATATCAAATTTGCTTCATTCTCTTGTTATTCTTTCTTGAAGAAACAGCAATGCACTATTAGCTGAACAAACCTGGTGAGCCAATGACAGGAGGCATTTATGTGCAGGCATCAATCATCAGCTCTTGAACCTACTTAGGAATGCATTTCAACAAGGGATACAAAGAGAACAAATCCAATTTAATAACAGAATTTGAAAGTTGTTTAAAATTGTTCTTTATGAACCATGAAAGTTTAATGTGTCAAATTAAAGATGCAACTGCTAGGTAAATATGATGATTATTGCAATAAATAGTGATGAGACCTCCAGCAGCCCTGTACTCACTTCATTTTTCCCGCTTCTGAACAGCCAATGACGAAGCTGCTGCCCGCCCCTATTCTTTCCTACTGTGCCCATTCCAGATGGCTATTTTTTAGCGAATGTGCAGAATTAAGGCGCATAATGTATATTTATACAGGGGGGCATTTAAAGGGACATGAAACCCACATTTTTTTCTTTCATGTGTTAGATAGAGCATGCAATTTTAACCCCTTAATTAAAATAACGTACCATGTACGTCACCGTTTGTTAAGGGGTTTTTGGCCCACAATAGAGTGGGTCTGGCCGGCAGGCCTCCAGAAATAGCTTGGTTTTGCTGTTGGCGGCTAGATTTTGCTATCAAAAACAAGCCCCATTGAAAGGCATACATTGCTGGTCATTAAGGGGTTAAATAGCTTTCAAGTTTATTTCTACTATCTATTTTGTTGAGGCCTAGGTACTGGTAGGCTCAGAAGCTGATGATTGGTGGCTGCACATCTATGCCTCTTGCCATTGGCTTTCAGCTAGCTCTCAAAGGACACCAGGAGAATGAAGCAAATTAAATAATACAACTAAATAGGAAAGTTGTTTAAAATTGTAACAATCATGAAAAAAAAATTGGGTTGTGTGTCCCTTTAACTCCTGTTGGCTTTAGCGCACATGCACAACAATGTCTCTATTAATAATATGTTTTTAACCTACTTACATTGTATTAAACATAATTTAGGGGGAAGATATTAGGGTCAAAAGACTGGTGGAGTTAAAAAATTACTTTCTGAGAGTATTTTTTAGTTGTACTTTACTTTAACACATATGCAGGTCCACAAATACATCCTCAATGCTTTCCCAACATCCCTTGTCATAAATCATTTCTATAATACCTCTTCGCAAACACCACACACCTTTTTAAATTATTAACCCATAGTTACAAAATGATTAAAGCTTATTTCAGGTCATATACTTCCCTTTAAATCATACTCAAAACATTTAAGCCTAAATTCATCTACATTCATTTATTTCAATAGCATTTTAATGTGTTCTTTATGCACAATAACAAGGTATAATACTCAACACTTGAGGGCAAAATGTATCCCATGACTTGTAATACAAGCATAATAAGCGCACTACTACAGCTTGACTATATTAATAGAAAGTATTGTATTGGGCGGCACTAAATAACTTTTTAGTGCTAAAATGACATAGGGGCATCACCAGATTGTGAGTTTTTCTTTGCGCGAGGTCCCACAAAAAAATAACTCAACCAGCTCTATCGATTGCGCTCCACTTATAATCTAGGTTGTAGTGTTTTAAGTGTTTAGCTTTGGTTTTATAGTTTTAAACACTTTATTATTCTTTTTTAATTTTTTTAACCTTCAACAATAATGAACGTAATAATTAAATAGTTAATTAAACAAACCATTCTACACAAAAGCTGCATTTTTAAACGAAAGAGCAATTATAGGACTAAGCACAGTAGAACTGCATAATCAATAAGTGCATAATTAAGAGACAATGCAAAAGCACTTAGTTTGAATTTCAGTAGTAGATTTTTTTCTGACAAATGTTACATTTTCCTTCATAATGCATCACGTGACAGCCATCAACCAATCACAAAATGCATATATGTATATCCTGTAAATCTTGCACATGCTCAGTAGGAGCTGGGGCCTCAGAAAGTGTGCATATAAAAAGATTAAAGGTGAATTGGAAAGGTGTTTAAAATTGCTCTATCTGAATCAGGAAAGTTTCATTTTGACTTGACTGTCCCTTTAATTAAAGGGTTCTTCTGATATTTTATATATGTAATCATTCAAACACTGAAATTATTTCAATCAAATAAAAGGCTGACATTAAAAAAAAATGTGATTTTAAAGAAGAATTCAGTCCACTATATCACAATTAAATAAAGGGCTTGCTTTATGTATTTGTATTTTATTTTTCCACTCTTTTGTCAAAAATATCTGTAATTATAATTGTGTTCAGAAAAAGTTTACAATAGATAACAAAAACGTAACTACTTATTTATTTTGTATGATGAGTTATGTATATCAGCTCTCCTTTTCCAGGTCACATATCAGCGTTCAGTGTGACTAACATTGTGGCAAATGAGTCACAGTTAGCAGACAGACCCCTTTTCTGGTGATGTGCTTGTTTTTATGATTTAAGTGTTCTGTAATTTGTGGTTTACCAAACATAAAAATGGGACAATGCATTTTAATATTACTGGTATACAGTGAATATCATTGTGAATGACTAAAAGGACCAGTAAATACAGTAGATTTGCATAATCAACAAATACATGATAAAAAGACAATGCCATAGCACTTAGAGGTCAACAATATATCATGCTCCGTAGTGAAGGCTCGCCTGAAACAGAAGTCTAAAGACCACTGCTTTATAACCTGTCCGCCTGCTCTGAGGCGGCGGACAAAAATCAACCCGAATCGGATACAATCGGATTGATTGACACCCCTGCTAGCGGCCAAGCGTATGCTGTCTGCATTTATTGATGTGCAGTGGATACGATACGCTACATCGTATCATGTCCTCTCGCACATTAGTAAATTGACCCCTTAGGGGCCTATTTATTAATGTGCAAGCGGAAATGATCAGATATTGCGGATCATGTCCGCCAAACATCGATAAATGCCGACAGCATACACTGTCAGCATTTATCATTGCACCAGCAGTTCTTGTGAACTGCTGGTGCAACGCCGCCCCCTGCAGATTCACGGCCGCTAGCAGGGGGTGTCAATCAACCTGATCGTATTGGATTGGGTTGATTTCCGACGATGTCTGTCTGCGGCGTCAGAGGAGGCGGACAGGTTATGGAGCAGCAGTCTTTTTGTATAAAATACCGGGTATATGTTCCTGTAATGTAATTATTGGGTGTGTAACTTTCAACCAATAAAACAACAAGATATCTACTTGTAAGTTACAGACCTGTTAGACCTTAAGATCAACATGAACTAACTTAACTTTTTTAAGAATATACTAGGTGATAAGCTTGCCCAGAGGGCAGTCTATGTTTAAAAAATACAAACCCTCAAGCTAAAGTTACAAAAAATAAAACAAGTAAAATTACAGAAAAAAATAAACAAAGCTATCCAAAATAAAAAATGTAAACCTAAACTAATGCCCCTATAAAAATAAAAACACCCCCTAATCTAATACTAAACTACCAATAGCCCTTAAAAGGGCATTTTGTAGGGCATTACCCTAGGTTAAACAGCTCTTTTAGATTTAGGCTCTTTTATTTTCATTTTTGGGGTGTTTTTTTTTAGATTAGGTTTTTTTTTTGCTTTAAAAAAAGCTGATAGCTGAATGCCCTTTTAAGGGCAATGCCAATACAAATGCCCCTTTAGAGGCAAAGGGCTATTGGTAGTTTAGATTAGAGGTTGTTTTTATTTTGAGGGGGCTTTTTTATTTTCATAGGGATTAGGTATAATTTTTTTAAATTTTTTTGTAATGTTAGACTTTTTTATTTTTTGTAATTTAATGTTAGATTTTTTAATTTTAATTGTAGTTTAGTAGTTATTGGGGTGTATTTAGGGGTGTTAGGTTAGGGGGCTTAGTAATTAAATGAGCTATTTGCGTTGTGAGGGGGTTCGCGGTATAGGGGTTAATATATTAATTAGGGTTATTGCGATGTGAGGCATTGGTGATTTATTGGTTAATATTTTAATTGTGTTATTTGCAGAATAGGGGTTAATAACTTTAATATTTTGCATTGTGGGGGTTGACGGTTTAGGTCTTTGGTAATACTTTATGCGGGAGGTTAGGTTTTTTTTGTTATACTTCGTGCGAGCGAGTACGTGTTTTTATTTTTTTATTTCTTGCAGGCGGTTACGTGCTTTTTAGCTATGTTGTGCGGGTGATTGCGTGTTTTTTTTTTTGTTTTTTTTAAAGGATTTGCTTACGCTGCATCCAGGTGGATTCTTTGAGCTGTGTGCGCAGCCAACATTCTTATGGCTGCCGCACGCAGCCAACATTCCTTTGAGGATGCGTGCGCAACTGGCGACGGACGCGTTACAAACGCGATTTTAATATAGATATTTGAACATGTTTAGAAATATGATAGAAATTTAGAAATTTGAAGAGTGTTTTGTTCCTAAAAGTGACCTTCTAAAAGCTGCTAAAAGATGCCTGCACGAAAAGTTGATAGATTTTGTTATTTATGCAGTTAGAGTAACCTTTTGCCTTTTTTCTTAAAGGGACACTGAACCCAAATTTTTTCTTTCATGATTCAGATAGAGCATGGAATTTTAAGCAAGTTTCTAATTTACTCCTTTTATCAAATTTTCTTTATTCTCTTGGTATATTTATTTGAAATGCAAAAATGTAAGTTTAGATGCCGGCCCATTTTTGGTGAACAACCTAGGTTGTCCTTGCTGATTGGTGGAAAAATTCATCCACCAATCAAAAACTGCTGTCCAAAATTCTGAACCAAGAAAAAAGCTTAGATGCCTTCTTTTTCATATAAAGATAACAAGAGAACAAAGAAACATTGATAATAGGAGTAAATTACAAAGTTGCTTAAAATTGCATGCTCTATCTGAATCACAAAAGAAAAAATTTGGGTTCAGTGTCCCTTTAAATACTTTTCAAAACTGTCATCAGCTCTGGATTATTTACTAGGACTAAAAACATAATACTTACTATAGGGATATCAATAAGTTAATATGTTAACAGGATATGGAAGCCAACATTTTTCTTTCATGAGTCAGATAGAGTATGTAATTTTAAATAACTTTCTAATTTACTTATATGATAATTTTTACTTAATTCTCTTGGTATCTTTTGTTGAAAAGCAGGGACATAAGCTTAGGAACCCGCCCATTTCTGGAGCAATTTATGGCAGCAGTTTTGCCAGAATGTTATCCATTTGCAAGAGCACTAGACTGCAGCACTATTTCCTGCAATGTAGTGCTGCAGATGCCTACCTAGGTATCTCTTCAACACAGAATATCATGAGAACAAAGCAAATTTGATAATAGAAGTAAATTGGAAACTTGTTTAAAATGGTTTGTTCTGTCTGATTCACAAAAGAACATTTTTGGGATTCATATCCCTTTCAGGAGACAGAGATGGAGTTTGGAAAGCAGACTGAACTATTTAATTAAATAAGGTGTTGTACTTCCAAGCAATAAAAGCTAAAAATCATATTATCCAATCATACGTTTCATTGTAAGAATGTACTACCAAATAAAAAAATAAGGGGTGGTTCTAAAACTTAAAGGGACATGAAACCCACATTTTTTCTTTCACGATTTAGAAAGAGCATGCAATTTTAAACAACTTTCTAATTTACTTCTATGATCTAATTTGATTTATTCTCTTGATATTCTTTGCTGAGTATCTAGATATGCTCAATAGCTGCTGATTGGTAGATGCAAATAGATGCCTTGTGTGATTGGCTAACCCATGTGCATTGCTATTTCTTTAACAAAGGATATCTAAAAAATGAAACAAATGAGATAATAGAAGTAATTTGGAAAGTTATCTAAAATTGTATTCTCTACCTGAATCATGAAAGAAATGTTTGGGGTTTAGTGTCCCTTTAAAGGAACCTGATTCAGGTAGATAATTTGCTTTTAAACAACTCTCCAATTTACTTCTATTATGCAATTTTATTTAATGTCCTTGGTAGCCCTTGTTGAAAAAGATACCTAAGTAGGTAACAGATGCTGCTGATTGGTGACATTATACTGTATATATATATATATATATATATATATATATATATATATATATACACACACACACACATATACATACACACACATACATACACATATATATATATATATATATATATATATATATATAAACACACACACATATACATACACACATACATATATACATACATATATATATATATATATATATACATACATACACACATCCAAAACCCTGTATAAATGAGGGTTCCTTGATTAATTCCTAGAACCAATCTTGCAGGAGATGTTTTGTAGGCAGAAGTGAGGGAAAGGCTAAAGTTTTCACTATGAAAGCAGTAGCAACTTTCAGGATACAAGGAATGTCCAGAAGAATAGGAGACAACAAGCCAGAGTCAACAGCCAAAATATCAAACAGCAACCAGACATAAAAGTAGGAGGGGTAGGCAAAAGAGTAATCTTAGCTCACTCCTCTCCAACCAACATTGACCTCAGGACAAGCATAGCACATCCCAGACTCTCCACTGCACCAATAATCTTCTCTTTAGCATGACCCCGGACTCTACACCATAGCTGAACCTGGCTGGCATAGCGTGACCTAAAACTCCTGCCACTCTGCCCATTTTCAGGTATTTTGACACACATGAAACCATAAGTAACCAACCATTTGTAAAAAATAATAGTACAAAACAGCAAAGATTTAATTCTTATATCTTCCACCCTACCTTAGCCCTGTGGTCATATTTTGATTTGGCACCTCCAAGAATTTTTCTAAACTACATATGTTCATTCGGATTCTGGTAAAGGCAAACTAGCAATCATTTTTCTGTATTCTTTGAATTCCTTTGACAATCCTTTAATTTAAAAATAATTAACAAACAAATGCATGTATCAATAAATACATTACTTTAAAAGCATGTAATGGTTTTCTCCAGGCTGAAATGGCTTCAAATTTAATATTTTAAACTATTCAATAATAATCCAGCAATGTCCTTATTGTCATGCTCATGGGTTCAGAGATTTGGAGCTTATGTGAGGTGGTGTTAGATTTAAGGCCGTTTTGTGCTCTAAAAGTGGCCAGAGGAATAGACTTCACAGTGGAACTACCCTTTTTTAGGCATGATTGAATAAACAGGTAGCCAAAGCAAGTTTTATTGTACAGGAACTGGAGACTCGGCTATTGGAAGCAGGATTGGACAGCAGTAATGTCCACACAGGAACTGGAATCAGGAGAAGTACCCCTTCTCTAGGACCAGAGATGGAAGTGCATACTTGAGGCTGAGACTGTAACAGGAGCTGGAAACTGGTGCTTGCAGGTGGCCCCTGCAGGACTTGATGCTGAAAAGAAAACCAGTACTTGGCAGGTGCCCTCTGCAGGACTTGGTGCTGAAGGAGGATACCACTCCAGTGCTTTGTAGGTGCCCTCTGCAGGAGTACAGGAGCAAGACGCAAGAGCTACAAGATGGTGACACCAGATAACATGTAGTTGAGACAGACAGGTAACGAGAGGGCAGTCAGAAGTCTAGCTGAGGTAAATTACCAGGAAGCAGTCCAATCAGACATCAAACACTTGAGTATCAGGAAGAGTAGTCGGAAGTCAAGCCAAGTTCACCAGATAAGCAGTCCAATCCTTTGTAGTACATGGGAGAGGTCGAAAAGAGAGGTCAGGGGACAAGCCAGATACAGGAACCAGGAGAACTTGCCGAACAACAGGAATTGAGATTTAAGACAGAGGTCAATAACTATATTACTTTTGATCTTGACAACTATGACCCCATTAAAAAGCAAAATTAGAAAGCTATCTTTTTTGTGATGCTGCTGGATTGCAGCAGTAGCACTAACTACTACTTTAACTTAAAGGGACAGTAAACACCAGAATTTTTGTTGTTTAAGAGGTAGATAATCCTTTTATTACCCATTCCTCAATTTTGCATACCCAACAGTTATAATAATATACTTTTTACCTCTGTGATTACCTTGTATCTATGCCTCTGCAAACTGCCCCCTTATTTCAGTTCTTTTGACAGACTTGCATTTTCAGCCAATCATTGCTGACTCCTAGGAGCTTCACGTGCCTGAGCTCAATGTTATGTATATGAAACACATGAACTAATGCCCTCTAGTGGTGAAAAACTGTCAAAATTCTTTCGGATTAGAGGCAGTCTTCAAGGTCTAAGAAATTAGCACATGAACCTCTTAGATTTAGCTTTCAACTAAGAATACCAAGAGAACAAAGCAAAATTGGTAATAAAAGTAAATTGGAGAGTTGTTTAAAATTACATGCCCTATTTAAATTATGATTTTTTTTTTTATACTTTACTGTCCCTTTAATTAAGTTTAAGCTGCTGTTCAGTTTTCCTCTGCTGTGCAAAAGATGTTTCTCATATGAAATAGCAGGCAGATGGATTTTTCGTAATAAAAACATTCCAAATTACACACACACACACACACACACACACACATATATATATATATATATATATATATATATATATATATATATATATATATATTTTTATTATTTAAACAGTAATAAACTTCACACTTAAGTAAACACACATTAGAATGTGCCAAAATGAAAAAAAATAAAAAAATGTATTACGTAAGCATAAATATCATCCAAATTCTTCAACGTGTCTTAATAAAAACAACGCCTTGATTGGGCGTCTCCAATCAAATAAAAACTATTAGATAGGACATCTGTATGCATAGCTCAAGATACATCAGGCAAATACACAAATCATGTATAAGTTTCCTTAACTTTTATGTATTATTCTGATACCAATTTCTTGCTTTGTCTACACCAGGTTTTGATCTGTGTATAATTTATAGTCTGATATACCTGGCACTTAAGAGTTAACACCCACCAGTACCTATGAGCAGTATAGGAGAGTGGGATCCAACCCACGGTTTAAATAAATCTGCACACCAAATATTCAGGCACTCTAGGGTTAAGAAGCTCGCCTCAAAAAAAGACTGAAACGGCAGTTGATCAAAATTGCAATTTTCCTCAGAAAGTACAAAACAATGTTTCCATAATTACAATCTGCCATAATGGAGCTATAGAATAAACAGTTTTTACAGTAAAGGGGGTATATTTAAAATGTATTTTACTATGTGTGATTCATGTCAGTTTTAGGAAACTCATAGATTATAATATACAGCATCAACCAATTATATCCATTGTTAAAGCTTTTTGTTTATAACACTGATGAAAAAAAAAGTATAAAAAAAGCTTAATGTGGAGAATGTAAAAACAAATGCATTTTAGTTTAAAATAGCTGATAATAGCTCACATTTAAAGGGACATAAAACCCAAAATGTTTCTTTCATGATTCAGATAGAGAATACAATTTTAAACAACTTTCCAATTTACTTCTATTATCAAATTTCATTCATTTTCTTGCTATCCTTACTTGAAAAGCACGTGTCTGCCGCACTATATGGCAGCAGTTTTGCAACAATGTAATACATTAGCAAGAGCAATAGACGGCAGCGCTATTTCCTATCATGTAGTGATCCAGACATGTGCATGCTGCCTATCTAGATTGTGTTGCATAAATGTAATATTCAAATTTGAAAGTGCCATTCGAAAACTGTAAATAACATTCGATAATAGAATTTTTAAGAATATTCATTCCTATCAACATTCAATTATGTAAATCGAATTTCTAACATTCGAATATAAACACATTCGCCCATCCCGACTATACATGGTTTGCCTTTAGCTTTCTCAAGAAATTAAAATAATTCTATCAAACAAAGTCTTTGCTACTTTTGCATAATTTGTGCTCGCTTTTTATTAGCATGTAGGAGGAGTTCTTAAAAGCAAAGTTTTTACTGCCCATGAGTCTTATAAATAAGCAGATTGATAACTTTTGTAAATAGCTACAAAAACATATTGGGACATGTAATTTGTGTAATAATAAATAGATATATAATATGCTTGCACCATTACACATAGCAAGAAAGTGCATTATTGCTAAATAAATATATCTAATAGCGTTAGACCTCCTTGCGTTTCACATATTTAAACCACCGTGACATTTCACATTCTCTGTAATGTGCATAAGGTGCATTTCAGCACGGATCTGTTAGGGAGCATAAAGTTTCATTTCTGTTCTCATTGTGACAGATGGCAAGCCCTATTATTCCAATTAATTATGGTAACTTGGCAGATGTTGGATAACTCTGTGGGCAGCTGTAATTTGTAAAATATATTTTATATTATATAACTCATAGTACTGGGCAGGGTATGCTCAGTCCTCTGTGGTTTGTGCAGTGTGTAATTGTTTAAATCCAGATATTCAAAGATGTTGTGCAGTAGAAGGTGAGAACTTGACAGTCAAGTAATATCTGGCTCAAGAAAAAGGAGGGGGTAACAGATAATAAAAAGAGCCTTAAAAGGGATATTGAATAATGGCACATGCCAGCAAACACTTCATTGCAAAAACTATTTTAAAATTTATTAAAAGGATACCTAGAGAATGAAGCAAATTTGGGAATAAAAGTACATTGAAAATATATATTTTTTAAAATTGTATGCTCTGTCTGAATCATGTATGTTTAATTTTATAATTAGAGTCCTTTAAACACTGTCATTGTGTGAGAGCAAATTAAAACAGTTTAGGGACACACCCTTGCTCCTGGGTTCCTTTAATTTGTAAGAAATGTAAAGGAACTTGTGCTATGATATAATCAATAACTGTTTAGAATATCCATAATTAAATATTTTACATGGAGATTAAATATTGAGTTTGAGGTTCTCTTAAAGGGACAAAGTGAAGATAAATTGCTGTCATATTAAGGAGAGAGAGGGGAGAGTGAGAGAGTGAGAGAGTAAGAGAGTGAGAGAGAGAGAAAGAAAGAAAGAGAAAGAAAGAAAGAAAGAAAGAAAGAAAGAAAGAAAGAAAGAAAGAAAGAAAGAAAGAAAGAAAGAAAGAGAAAGAAGAGAGAAGAGAGAGAAGAAGAGACAGAGACAGAATTAGAGGGGGAAGGTAAGTGAAAAAGAATTTTGATGGATGTCAGGTGAGATCAGCTCTAATTTCCAAAAGCAGGGGGGTAACTACTGGGGATGCAGAGGTCGCAAATGCAACCAGGCCCTAGAGGTCTCCAACCTTGGTGGGGCCCAGATGCCTTCCGCACAAACTTAGCTATAGATCTCATTGGCGACTTCAGCGTGCACATTGGCTCCTGACTGCACATGCAGTCTCTGCAAAGGCTAAAAAAGTCCTGGAGCTCCCAATAATATGTTGATGGCTGAGCTCTTAATTGAATGACTGCCTTCTCAGGATTTCCCATTAACTCTCTGCACTCTGACATCACCGAGGGAAGCAGCCACTATCTATTGTGGCACTAGGGAGAACTTAACCCTGCGAACGACACAAGGCTTCAATTCTCAGTGAGTTTTAAAATTGTAAATTGTTAAAAAGTTGTTACTAATGAATTAATTAGCCTAATTTTTACCGGAATTTCCTTTGTTTTAGTTTTATACTGCCCTATACATTCATTGCCTTCAAAATTGTACTTGCTCATATAAATCTTTATGACGGACTTACGGTGGGCGGGCTTAAGGATAACAGCTCTGGTGCGAAGCTCCGTGCTTAGTACAAACTAGTGTTTTTTCTTATAAACTGAAGCCCGAGCCTATTTGCACTTGACGGTGTACGTGCCTGGGCACTAGAGAGGCTGGATCAAAGCATCTTTCCCCACGGAGGTTCAAGATACAACCATCCTTTGGAGATGGATGACTATCCGCCTGGAGACAGCAGTGGCCATCTTGGCCTGCGATAGACAAGTTGTGAAGTGAAAAAGGGAGAAAGAGTGTGGCGCATTGACGGTGTGGCTGCCTAACACCAATAACCGGCTGGGAGGAATAGGGGCGACCCGTGTCTGAAACCTGGGTGGGAATACCTACCTTTGTTGATATCGGAGGACTGGTTGTGTGAGACTGCGTGGCGTAACATACACGCTGCTATCAGAGAAGCTTGTAGTGAGGGAGGCTGCATTGAAGTGTCTGAGGACACAATGGACCTACCTCGCATTGCGCTGCATTCACAGGAGAAAGCACCGCTACATTAGCTGCTGTTGAGACCCGGATTGTGATGGGGCTGATTTGCGGCCCATGTTAATGGGCTGCCCTGCTGTCGCTACTTTGTCTACAGGGAAGTATCTCCCAGCGACTGATGGTAAGACTTTGCTGTTGCCTAACAGAGACGCATTTTGTTCTCTGTACCCACTAAGGTGGGAAGGCCTGTGTGACTGAGACTTCTACCTGTAGGTGTAAACAAGGGGACAACGCAAGAGACTTGAAGGGTCTCAAAAGCTGGGACAGATACCTCAGTGAACCCCCCAAGACCCTTATTACAGCGGGGGCATAACTTGGGACAGAGACACTTTGAAACATCACACGGAACTGCCTGTAAACACAATTGCTATTGAATTTACTTGAGAGGGGCAGGCGAAAACTGGCTGAATAGAGGCATGGTTGCAGTGCATGTTTTGCTTACTATTGCAGAGACTTAAAACTACGCATCTAATAATTAACAAATTATACCTCCTTTAAACCCTAAGGATTGCAGTGCAAATTGTATGCTTGTGACTATTGTGATATCAGAGTGCTAAGCTAAATGAGTAGAGGATCACCATTATTACTGAATGGTTAACATTTTTTTTTCTTACAGCAGTAACATATAATTCCCTGCAAGGCCCATATTATTCACTGCAGGTTAAGGAAACCTTTGCAGCAGTGACTCTCTGGACACTCAATAAAAATAGCATAAGTTATATGTTTGCAAATGTTGGTCTAACTACTAACCTTTACTTTTACAGGATTGATATTATTTTTGCCATATAAGGATTGTAGACACCTTAAGGCCTAGGTGACTTATAACTGTATTTTAAATATCTACCATAATTGTGCCGCAGCCGTTGCCCTTTTGCAACGCAAGTTATGTCTTTCTGATAGGGTATGCTATTAAAAGGAGTGCAAGGGTTTGGTTGGAGGTGAACTGTTGAAATAAATGAGACCTGTACACACCACATTTTAGAAGTGGTAGGCCTGGATGTGTATGGAGAAATATCTAATTCCAACTATAATGGCAAATCGTAACAAAAATTCTGATTGCAGGGCTAAAATAGACTCAGACATTGGCACCCAGGCATCCTCTTTTGACTTGCAAGAGGGTCACTCCCTGGACCCACACCCTATAGTCAAACAAATATCCACCCTATTCTTACCTAAAATAGAAAACCTTCAGAAAGGGGTTGATACACTGGCAGAAGAGGTTAAACAATTCTCGACCAGGGTATCTGAGGTGGAAACAGGGGTTTCTGATTTGGAGGACACGCAATATGTTAATACTGGTAAAATTGTATCTTTAGAGAAACATTCTATGGCGTAACAAGAAAAAAATGATAATCTGGAAAACAGGTCGAGGCGGAACAATGTTCGCTTACTAGGACTGCCTGAATCTGTAAAGCCAGCTGATATTTTAAAGTTTGTTGAAACCACCCTTCCTGATCTGCTGGGTATCCCCGCTGATGCTCTGTTGAATAGTGTAGAATGCATAGGGTAGGGCCAGAAAAACCAGCTATAGATCACAATGTGTAAGCAAGGCCTGTAATCATAAAATTCCTTCACTTCCAGACTAAGATGGCAATACTCAGAGCATATAGGAAAATGGGGGAGGTGTTTTATGAGAACTCTAGGATCTTGTTATTTCAGGACTATTCGGTAGATCTAATGAAGAGGCGCAGGGATATTTTCCTCACTATGTTCTAAACTACACAGAGAAGGTAGGCAAGCTTTTTTGCTATATCCTGCTAAATTAAAAATAGCTACCTCCAGATGCCCTAAATTTTTTTATTCTCCACAGGCGGCGCAGGAGTTCCTAGATGCAGAGGGGGGTTCTGGGAGCCCAAGGGCTGCTAGGGGGGAGAGGGATAAATGACCAACTGATAATGGGAACAACAATGATTCTCAATGCTTAACTTGATAATGGCTCTAGGAGCCAGAATAGGGATGGTATTTCATCCTAGAAAGAAACTTTCTGGTACCTATGCCCAGGACATAGGTTTATTGTTTTGGTTAATGATTTTTGTTAAGTTAGGGCAGCATGTATTTGTTAAAACTGCCCAGGTTGGATATATTGCAGTGCTCCTTAGACACGATAGGAAATGGAATAATTGGAGACATGAATATAGAAACTTTAGGCTAACAATTATGTTTACAGTTCATTGTTAATTTACCTCTTTTTGTTGTTTTTTTGCAAACTCTGTGATATAACAGGAACTACATACATGAGAGAGAGAGAGAACACCCCTTACTGGTAACTGGTTCAGGTGCCACTGGCATACATGCGAGGGTAGACTGTTTGACAAATGGAGTAGGTTTAAGATAAGGATGCTTGAGGTTGCAAGAAAATTGCTTCTTAACATTATTATTTTGCAGGCTCTTCTGCAGGCGTTATGGTTCAGATATCTATGTATATGGTGATCCGATATTGAGGCGGGTAAGAATTGCTCCCCCCCCCTTTTTTTTCTCTCCTTATATCTTTCATGCCAATGTACTTGCTGAGTATCCCAATAATGACTAACATTTAGTATCTACTCCTGGAATGTAGGGGGAATACACTCCCCAGTCAAGAGAAAGACTATACTCACACAACACAGAAAGAAAGGCGCGGATATCGCGTTCTTAAAGGAGACACACCTAAATGACTTAGAACACACTAAATTAAAGAGGGACTGGGTTGGGAGGGTTGAGTTTGCATCTTACTCATTTGCCAGCAGAGGGGTAGCTATTTTATTTGTGAAGAAGCTAGATATAAATGACGTGACAGTACTGACAGACCCTGAAGGACGTTATATTGTAGTTCAGGCTACCATTGCTGGTAAAAGATACACAATGTGTAATATTTATGCCCCCAATAAGAGGGATAAAACTTTTTGGGATAATTTGATTGGAATGCTGACCCCACTTCTAGATACCCCTCTTGTAATTGTAGGTGACTTCAATCTCACTCCTAATCGCAGTGGGCAGACTAGCGTGCCACAACCTAAAATTAGCAACAAATTTGAACTCAAAACGTTTCAATCGTTGACATCATCATTGGATGTTATTGATTTATAGCGAAAGTTGAATCCTGATGGTAGGGACTTTACATGTATCTCCCGAGCCTCCCCCACCATGTCTCGTATTAACTTATTTATGACCTCTAACTCCTTGATCCCTGAAATAGTCAATGTCAAAATTGGGGAGGTAATGATTTTGGATCATGCTCCTACAGGGCTTTTTTTGGACACTTTGCCACGCCCCAAACAACCGCAGAACTCTTAGATTCCCACAATATTTGCTGACTTCTCAAAAGTTTCAGCAATATATGGAGAAATCTTGGGATGATTTCCGAGTCAATAATGCACAGCATTTATCGACTCCAGAACTTTTCTGGCAAACGGCAAAGGTTGTCCTCACAGGAGATATTTTGGCCTTTTTATCTTGCAGGAAAAAGATGCATTCAGAGAGACTGGAGAGATTGAGAGATGAACTAGCAATCAATTACAGTTTGTACAGGGTTACGCCTACGTGGCAGCACCACCAGAAATATATTGGCACCAAAAAAGAGTATCATGCGCTTCTAGCATATCAAGCCTCCCAAACCCTTTTGAGAACTAGAGGCAGGTACTATAGATATGGGGATATATCGGGTAGACTACTGGCCACTTTGGTCAATCTTAAATCTTCTACACATTTTATAGCTTCTATTAAAAACGGAGAAAATTTGGTTAAAGATCCCAAACGGATCGTGGAAACATTTGCTTCTTACTTCTCTAATCTTTATGCTAGTAACCAATGTACCTCAGGGGAGACTATGCATGAATTTTGGGATTCCATTGAGCTACCATAAGTATCGGATGAGCAGTTCCTTAAACTCAATGCGCCCATTTCTAGGGAAGAGGTGGATAAGACAATCATGTTGTTGAATTTAGGCAAGGCGGCAGGCCTGGATGGGCTGCCTATAGAGTTTTATAGATTGCTGAAAACAAGAGTAGTGCCAGTGCTCACAGATCTCTTCACGAGTTACTTCTCGGATGCAAATAGGCCGACAAGGACCTTCACTGCTGCTCATATTACTCTAATCCCTAAGGTGGGTAAGTATACTCTTCTTCCGGAGTCTTACAGGCCGATATCGCTGTTAAACTCCGACTATAAGATTTTGACAAAATTATTAGCAGAACGACTTAAATTTATTCTGCCGGATCTGATCCATGAAGACCAGATCGGATTCATGTTGGCGAGATCCTCAGTGGTAAATGTACGTAGAGTGTTGCAGATTCTTCAGTATTTCTGGACCAGGAAATAATCTGAGGCAGGGAGTAAGATTCCAGAGGCCTTTCTGCTGTCCTTGGATGCAGAGAAGGCCTTCGATAGGGTAGTATGGCGACACCTATTTCATACGTTGAATAGATTAAAGTTTTCTGGTCCCTTTGTCTCTTTTATTGAAAACCTTTATTCTTCTCCCATAGTTAACATATGTGTTAATAATCTATTTTCTTCGGATGTTGTATTACAGAGGGGCACAAGGCAGGGGTGTCCCCTGTCCCCCTTGCTATCTGGCATTGGAGCCGTAGGCGATTAAATTGTGTCAAATATTCCCGGGTATTGATGTTGCTGGGCATTCCCAACATCTCACACTGTATGCAGATGATATGCTGCTATTTGTGCAGGATCCCAAGACCCATATACCATTGATTGTACAGACATTACAAGACTTTGGCACTTTCTCGGGCTACAATGCCAACATGCAGAAATCTGAGATTTTATGGTTGCATAAACTTGGGGAATCGGACCATATACACCTGTTTACAATAGCGAACCAGGTAATCACTTATCTAGGCATTCAGATACCTATGAACCCCAATAAATTATGGCCTAGATTTGGAGTTTGGCGTTAGCCGTGAAAACCAGCGTTAGAGGCTCCTAACGCTGGTTTTAGGCTACCGCCGGTATTTGGAGTCACTCAAAATAGGGTCTAACGCTCACTTTTCAGCCGCGACTTTTCCATACCGCAGATCCCCTTACGTCAATTGCGTATACTATCTTTTCAATGGGATCTTTCTAACTCCGGTATTTAGAGTCGTTTCTGAAGTGAGTGTTAGACATCTAACGACAAAACTCCAGCCGCAGGAAAAAAGTCAGTAGTTAAGAGCTTTCTGGGCTAACGCCGGTTTATAAAGCTCTTAACTACTGTACTCTAAAGTACACTAACACCTATAAACTACCTATGTACCCCTAAACCGAGGTCCCCCCACATCGCCGACACTCGAATAAATTTTTTTAACCCCTAATCTGCCGACCGCCACCTACGTTATCCTTATGTACCCCTAATCTGCTGCCCCTAACACCGCCGACCCCTGTATTATATTTATTAACCCCTAACCTGCCCCCCACAACGTCGCCTCCACCTAACTACACTTATTAACCCCTAATCTGCTGACCGCAAAGCGCCGCCACCTACGTTATCCTTATGTACCCCTAATCTGCTGCCCCTAACACCGCCGACCCCTATATTATATTTATTAACCCCTAATCTGCCCCCCACAACGTCGCAGCCAGCTACCTACAATAATTAACCCCTAATCTGCCGACCGCAAAGTGCCGCCACCTACGTTATCCTTATGTACCCCTAATCTGCTGCCCCTAACACCGCCAACCCCTATATTATATTTATTAACCCCTAATCTGCCCCCCTCAACGTCGCCTCCACCTGTCTACACTTATTAACCCCTAATCTGCCAACTGGAGCTCACCGCTATTCTAATAAATGTATTAACCCCTAAAGCTAAGTCTAACCCTAACACTAACACCCCCCTAAATTAAATATAATTTACATCTAGCGAAATTAATTAACTCTTATTAAATAAATTATTCCTATTTAAAAATAAATACTTACCTGTAAAATAAATCCTAATATAGCTACAATATAAATTATAATTATATTATAGATATTTTAGGATTTATATTTATTTTACAGGTAACTTTGTATTTATTTTAACCAGGTACAATAGCTATTAAATAGTTAAGAACTATTCAGCCAATCAGATTGAGCTCGCATTCTATTGGCTGTTCCGATCAGCCAATAGAATGCGAGCTCAATCTGATTGGCTGATTGGATCAGCCAATCGGATTGAACTTGATTCTGATTGGCTGATTCCATCAGCCAATCAGAATATTCCTACCTTAATTCCGATTGGCTGATAGAATCCTATCAGCCAATCGGAATTCGAGGGACGCCATCTTGGATGACGTCCCTTAAAGGAACCGTCATTCGGCTAGTAGGCGTCGGGAGAAGAGGATGTTCCGCGTCGGAGGTCTGCAAGATGGATCCGGAAGAAAGAAGATTGAAGATGCCGTTGATAGAAGACTTCATCCGGATCATGGACATCTTCAGCTCCCGCTTGGATGAAGACTTCATCCGGATCATGGACCTCTTCAGCTCCCGCTTGGATGAAGACTTCAGCCGGATCATGGACCTCTTCAGCCCCCCGCTTGGGCTTGGATCAGGACATCGGAGGAGCTTTTCAGGACGGATCGGTGAACCTGGCAGGGTGAAGATAAGGTAGGAAGATCTTCAGGGGCTTAGTGTTAGGTTTATTTAAGGGGGGTTTGGGTTAGATTAGGGGTATGTGGGTGGTGGGTTGTAATGTTGGGGGGGGATTGTATGTTTTTTTTTACAGGCAAAAGAGCTGAATTCTTTGGGGCATGCCGCGCAAAGGGCCCTGTTCAGGGCTGATAAGGTTAAAGAGCTTTGAACTTTAGTAATTTAGAATAGGGTAGGGCATTTTTTTATTTTGGGGGGCTTTGTTATTTTATTAGGGGGCTTAGAGTAGGTGTAATTAGTTTAAAATTGTTGTAATATTTTTCTTATGTTTGTAAATATTTTTTTATTTTTTGTAACTTAGTTCTTTTTTATTTTTTGTACTTTAGCTAGTTTATTTAATTGTATTTATTTGTAGGAATTGTATTTAATTACTTTATTGATAGTGTAGTGTTAGGTTAATTGTAGGTAATTGTAGGTAGTTTATTTAATTAGCTATTGTACCTGGTTAAAATAAATACAAAGTTACCTGTAAAATAAATATAAATCCTAAAATAGCTATAATATAATTATAATTTATATTGTAGCTATATTAGGATTTATTTTACAGGTAAGTATTTATCTTTAAATAGGAATAATTTATTTAATAAGAGTTAATTAATTTCGTTAGATGTAAATTATATTTAACTTAGGGGGGTGTTAGTGTTAGGGTTAGACTTAGCTTTAGGGGTTAATACATTTATCAGAATAGCGGTGAGCTCCAGTCGGCAGATTAGGGGTTAATAATTGAAGTTAGGTGTCGGCGATGTTAGGGAGGGCAGATTAGGGGTTAATACTATTTATTATAGGGTTAGTGAGGCGGATTAGGGGTTAATAACTTTATTATAGTAGCGCTCAGGTCCGGTCGGCAGATTAGGGGTTAATAAGTGTAGGCAGGTGGAGGCGACGTTGTGGGGGGCAGATTAGGGGTTAATAAATATAATATAGGGGTCGGCGGTGTTAGGGGCAGCAGATTAGGGGTACATAGGGATAATGTAAGTAGCGGCGGTTTACGGAGCGGCAGATTAGGGGTTAATAATAATATGCAGGGGTCAGCGATAGCGGGGGCGGCAGATTAGGGGTTAATAAGTGTAAGGTTAGGGGTGTTTAGACTCGGGGTACATGTTAGAGTGTTAGGTGCAGACGTAGGAAGTGTTTCCGCATAGCAAACAATGGGGCTGCGTTAGGAGCTGAACGCGGCTTTTTTGCAGGTGTTTGGTTTTTTTCAGCTCAAACAGCTCCATTGTTTCCTATGGGGGAATCGTGCACAAGCACGTTTTTGAGGCTGGCCGCTTGCGTAAGCAACTCTGGTATCGAGTGTTGAAGCTGCGTTAAAAATGCTCTACGCTCCTTTTTTGGAGCCTAACGCAGCCTTTATGTGGACTCTCAATACCAGAGTTATTTTTATGGTGCGGCCAGAAAAAAGCCGGCGTTAGTTTTTCGGGTCGTTACTGACAAAACTCCAAATCTAGCCATATATTTGGTTAACTTGGCACCTCTGTGCGCTAAATTGAGTAGTCAGATGAGAAGTTGGAAGTCTCTTCCTATATCATTGGCTGGTAGGGTCAGTCTTCTTAAGATGGTGATATTGCCACATCTTCTATATCCTATGCTTATGTTGCCTCTCTTGCTTACTAAGAACGATGTGAAGTCATTAAACTCGGCTTTGCGATACTTTGTTTGGCGGGGTGACAGGCCACGCATCTCAGCAGACAGGATGTCTATGACCTATCTTAATGGTGGTTTTTCCTTGCCGGACTTTAGGCTTTATAACTGGGCAGCCATGATCCGCTTGGTACTTGATTGGCAGGTGAGCACGGGACATTTTTATAGACAGGACTTGGAGAGAGCAACTTTGGGAGGCATTTCCTTGGCATATTTACCGCATATGTCAAAACAAAGTTTGGTTAAATTATTAGAAGGAAATATTCTATATCATGATCCTATCAAAGCTTGGCACCTAGCTCATAAATTTTTAAAGAAAACAAATCTTGGTTCTACCTTTCTTCCGCTCAGTGGCAACCCGGACTTCCCAGCGGGTATGGATATGGAGGGCGAAACTAGTCAGGAGTCTATGTGAGCGTTTGGGCGCTCTACTTTTAACTGCCTAGCACTATATGTTAATCAAGACCTAATAACTATACTTAGTTAAATTGTTGAATAGTCTGGGTTGTGCCAGACTTAGCCAGAGTTAATGTTATAATAACAAAGGTATTTACCAATATATCAATTCTTTGACAGTGCCAGAGACCAGAGAATATTCGCGGTACTCAAGCGCTTATAAAGCGCAATTATAATTGTTAAAGATATCAACAGAGATACTAGTGGCAGGCTCTGTGAATAGCAGAAACAGAGACAAATATAATTTCGATACAAAGTGGCAACACAGAGATAATGTTTCCCTTGAATTAAGACACTGCCTAACTGGGGGTTATATGGCTGCAACGCATACAGAGCCACACGCAATTTATATTGACACAGGCAACACAGAGATTTTGTTGTCTCAAACCAAGATACTGGCATTCAAGTTGTATGCCTGTAGCGCACATATATCAGAATTTAAATTGTGATTTATTTAGGAATCATAGAGAAGGTGTTGTCTCCAAACAAACTAGATTGTAATTTTGAGTCACAAGTATCACTAATACAACAGTATTTGTAGCGCACGTTGGTTCTCAGGCAACCCTCATATTTATATGAACTGGAGGTATACAGAGATTATATTGTACAAACAGAATTACACTGACAACTGTTAAAGAAATTACATAATACCAGAGTTGCGTTAGAACCAAATCTCCTTCAAACTCAAAGTTTATTCATATTAGAAACAGTGACTCTATACAGTCACACAGAGGCAACCCTAGAGAATCAAACAATATAGCTCTTTAACGATTACACACGTATTATTCAACAAGAGTGGGCTGTTTGTCTTAACTAGATTGAACAGCAGCTACCAGTTGTTATAAGCATGCAGGGATAAGAGGAATAATTCCTGGCTCACATTACATATACTAAGATTAACAGGGTATCCCTATATTCTTACAGAGTGTGTATGTTATGATTGATTAAACATACTCAGCATTTTGGGACCCACCATTTCTAGTATAGCTCAGTAATTATAGAAAAATTTTTTATTTGGGGGGCCCATATTCATTCACTATAGGCCACGTATATCATAGCCCTCCATCGAGTGAATATATATTGTCTGATTGCATGATAGTGCTAGTGTTGATTTTAATTTGTGTGTTACCCTTATTTTAAGAGCAATTCATAATAAAAGTTATATTTTATTTTCTACCTGGTCTGGAAAAACCGCCTCATAGTCTAGGCTAAGAGTGCTTACAAGTGCATACTTACAGGAGATATCCACATCCTCGTGGGAGTCTTCTTAGTCTTTTGGAATATTATTGTTTATGCATCTAGCACCATTCCCTATATAATAAAAGTTTCATAAACTAATAAACATTAAGTTTGGAATTATAAAATTACAGGGAAACAGCCCTAGTGGTGCCTTTGTTCGTGTGTTGTAACACATGGATACAAAACCATTTCGCCAGTGAGAAAAACTTGGACTGAAAAATGTGGGATCACTGGTGAACCCATTGGTGAAAGCTATGAAACCTTTTACAGTGTTGCAAAAAGAATATAACCTTCCGCATAATCACTTTTATGCATACCTGCAGGTTCGCCATTATGTGGATGCATTGGTCAGGGAGGGACCGGATTTCTGGGAAGGCTCGCCATTCCGACTCACCCAGACTTTATTCAAAATGGGGAGATTCTCTTTATCAGGGATATATCAAACTCTTATACAGCAACGCTTGCAGCACATTCAACTGACCTTTCTAAAGGGATGGCAGAAAGAGGGGCTACAGGATCGTACGTGGGAGGAGGCTCAGGTTCCTGCACAAGGCATATATGACCCCTAAATGCTTAGCCAAATGGGTCCCTGACTGACCTATTAAATTTTCTAAGTGTTCTGCGGAATCCCTGGGCCTGTTGCACTGTCTCTGGGAGTGCCCCGTGATTAAGCAATTTTGGAGTAAATTACAGTACTGGGACAAGAAAAAACAGGGCATTCAGATTGACTTCACACCTAAGATTATACTACTTTTGAGTTGGGACCAACAGTATAGACAATTTGACTCAGAACTGACTCTACTTATATTACTAGCAAGGAAAAGCATACTTAAAGGGACACTGAACCCAAATATTTTCTTTCATGATTCGGATAGAGCATGCAATTTTAATTCTAATTTACATCTGTTATCAATTTTTCTTGGTTCTCTTGATATCTTTATTTGAAAAAGAAGGCATCTAAGCTAAGGAGCCAGCAAATTTGTGGTTCAGAACCATGGTCAGCATTTGTTTATTGGTGCTGTCCAATCAGCAAGGACAACCCAGGTTGTTCACCAAAAATGGGCCAGCATCTAAACTTAAATTCTTGCTTTTCAAATAAACATACCAAGAGAATGAAGAAAATTTGATAATAGGAGTACAATAGAAAGTTGCTTAAAATTGCATGCTCTATCTGAATCACAAAAGAAACAATTTGGGTACAGAGTCCCTTTAATCACTGGACTGACACTAAGGGCTCTACAATGGCTTATTTCCGAAATATGCTGAAAACACAATTATTCATTGAACAAATAGACATTAGGGTGGATGTAGGTAACAGACTGAATTTATTCCTGCAGAAGTGGCGTAGACTGATTTTAACATTTGAGCTGGAAATCCAGCGACAAGTGCGCTTTCCTTTACGCAACAATATTATTTTCTTGGAAGACTCTCTAAGGGGAGAATGAAGTCATGTAGTTTTTCGCTGACTTCACCCTTTTCTCTTTCCCCCCCCCTTTTTTTTTTTCTTCCCCCACCTCTTACGGACCACCAAGGTTCTGGGGAGCAAGCAATAAATGGAATATATGACAATAAGATTCAATGGTTAGGATAACTTAGTTAGATAGTATAACTGTAAGGTTAATTTTGTTGTTAGATTGAGAATAGGTTAGGTAAGAGAGAAACTTTTGGTCTCTCTATTAAATATATAAATATGAGAGTTAAAGACATGTGAGTCTTCTGACAGCTGGTAAAGCAATATTATATGCATTATTGATTTGATGTAAAGAAAGTGATAATTGTCAACAATGTTTCCTATTCCAAATGTTAAGATGTACTGTGTTGTAAACAGAATGTGAATCGTGATATATTAATGGAATGATTGTACGTACTCACATGTTTTCTCTCAATAAAAAGACTTTTAAATAAATCTTTATGACACTGAATTTAGTCTCTTCTTATGGCTAGATCAATTTTTATTCAGAATCTTGTGTTGCTTGAAGTTTTCAGAAACTATTGGTGTACATTTATAAGAATTACCCACTTCATGATGCTATTATCTATTTTCTCTAGATATATCTCTATAGCTATGTCATCTATAGCTATGTCATCTATGCTGGTCTGCTTATGAGGGTATTGTGTAAAATTTAACTTCAGCAGGTGTGTGTGTGTATATATATATGTATGTAAATGTGTGTGTGTGTATGTATGAATCTATGTATATATGTATGTGTATATAATTGATATATATATATATATATATATATATACACTGCTCAAAAAAATAAAGGGAACACTTAAACAACACAATGTATCTCCAAGTCAATCACACTTCTGTGAAATCAAACTGTTCACTTAGGAAGCAACACTGAGTGACAATCAATTTCACATGCTGTTGTGCAAATGGGATAGACAACAGGTGGAAATTATAGGCAATTAGCAAGACACCCCCAATAAAGGAGTGGTTCTGCAGGTGGTGACCACAGACCACTTCTCAGTTCCTATGCTTTCTGGCTGATGTTATGATCACTTTTGAATGCTGGTGGTGCTTGCACTCTAGTGGTAGCATGAGACGGAGTCTACAACCCACACAAGTGGCTCAGGTAGTGCAGCTCATCCAGGATGGCACATCAGTGCGAGCTGTGGCAAGAAGGATTGTTGTGTCTGTCAGCGTAGTGTCCAGAGCATGGAGGCGCTACCAGGAGACAGGCCAGTACATCAGGAGACGTGGAGGAGGCCGTAGGAGGGCAACAACCCAGCAGCAGGACCGCTACCTCCGCCTTTGTGCAAGGAGGAACAGGAGGAGCACTGCCAGAGCCCTGCAAAATGACCTCCAGCAGGCCACAAATGTGCATGTGTCTGCTCAAACGGTCAGAAACAGACTCCATGAGGGTGGTATGAGGACCCAACGTCAGCAGGTGGGGGTTGTGCTTACAGTCCAACACCGTGCAGGACGTTTGACATTTGCCAGAGAACACCAAGATTGGCAAATTCGCCACTGGCGCCCTGTGCTCTTCACAGATGAAAGCAGGGGCACACTGAGCACATTTGACAGACGTGACAGTCTGGAGACGCCGTGGAGAACGTTCTGCTGCCTGCAACATCCTCCAGCATGGCCAGTTTGGCAGTGGGTCAGTAATGGTGTGGGGTGGCATTTCTTTGAGGGGCCGAACAGCCCTCCATGTGCTCGCCAGAGGTAGCCTGACTGCCATTAGGTATCAAGATGAGATCCTCAGACCCCTTGTGAGAACATATGCTGGTGCGGTTGGCCCTGGGTTCCTCCTAATGCAAGACAATGCTAGACCTCATGTGGCTGGAGTGTGTCAGCAGTTCCTGCAAGATGAAGGCATTGATGCTATGGACTGGCCCTCCCGTTCCCCAGACCTGAATCCAATTGAGCACATCTGGGACATCATGTCTCGCTCCATCCACCAACTTCACTTTGCACCACAGACTGTCCAGGAGTTGGTGGATGCTTTAGTCCAGGTCTGGGAGGAGATCCCTCAGGAGACCATCCGCCACCTCATCAGGAGCATGCACAGGCGTTGTAGGGAGGTCATACAGGCACGTGGAGGCCACACACACTACTGAGCCTCATTTTGACTTGTTTTAAGGACATTACATCAAAGTTGGATCTGCCTGTAGTGTGTTTTTCCACTTTAATTTTGAGTGTGACTCCAAATCCAGACCTCCATGGGTTGAAAATTTTGATTTCCATTTTTTAATTTTTGTGTGATTTTTTTGTCAGCACATTCAACTATGTAAAGAACAAAGTATTTAATTAGAATATTTTATTCATTCAGATCTAGGATGTGTTATTTTAGTGTTCCCTTTATTTTTTTGAGCAGTGTATATATATCAGTCACACACACTGTGCCAGCTAGTACACTCTCCAGTGGCATATCTTGTGAAATATTAATATTTCAGAAGCCATATGTGTGTGTGCACATAGCTGACTGTGGGTCCTTATGAATGTCTATGACCCCGCGGGGGGGGGGGGGGGGGGGCTTTATGGTTTCTTGCACTGGGGCCCTGGAGTTTCTAGCTATGCCTCTGTCCAAAAGGATATATCAATATAAAGCTTTCCTAGTATTCTTCAATAAGCAGCTGATAGAGGCTTCAGCAAAGGTAATCCTAATACAGATGAATACCGCTATGGTGACTTTGATATTATAAATGTTTGAGGGGATATTGCTATTTATAATCTTAATACACATAGTGCTAGCAGTAACTGTCAGTAGATAAGTGTTTTAAGCATACTAGGAAAGCTTTATATAGATATATCCTTTTGGAACTTACAGCCGTAACGCAGATCCTATTAATAATAATTATAACATTTGACTCATCACTCCTACAATTGTAAGTGGGGTAATACTTCCGCAGATTTGGCTCTCTTTTTGAGTTTTACATTATTTACTGCCCTTTAAATGTTTAATGTTGTTGTGTGTATATATATATATATATATATATATATATATATATATAATCAATATATAATTTACACTACCATATTACAGCCAGATACCCTCAGAAATCATAAGGAGTCTAGCGGTAAAATATGGGGGACACAGTGGTTAGATGTACTATTACACAAGTTAGCAAGAACCAATATGTTATAAAATCTATGTAGTACTATGCCCCTGCCTAGTATATAGCACCCCAATACTCTCCATATCAGGAGTCAGCAATAGAAAACCTATCTACAGACAGCAGTGCCAATCTAAGTGTACATTAAGCCCCCTAGGGGTCATGGTCCCCAAGTTAAAGATCCAACGAGTCTCCCTCTGTAAGAGGATTTTAGCCCTATCACCCCCCCTAGTCAACGGGGGGATGTGGTCAATAATAATATACTTCAAGTCAGTAACTCTATGTCCGGCTTCTACAAAATGCTTGGCCACCGGCTGGTCAGAGGTTCCTTTGTTGATTGCTGCACGTATGTGTCCCCCATATTTCACTGCTAGACTCCTTATGATTACTGACGGTATCTGGCTGTGAATATGGTCTGTGATATGGTAGTGTTAGAACATGGGGTTAGAACATTTTCCTTTAGAAAGAGTAGTAAACCCTATATTTTGTTATTTTCACTTGTAGGATACCCCGGTCTAGGATTGAACATGGTGGGATGACAATGTTTACTATAATCTATGTATGATAATATCTTATGTGAGGTTATAAAGATTGTCAGGCTATTTTTGTCTCTTAAGTATTAGGACGGTGGTTTTGGGGATTTCTATGTTGTAGATAACGACTCTGTATCATTGATGGCTTAGAAATGTGTTAGGATGTAGATGTTATTTATTGTGACACCTGTATGACAATGCCTGTTATATTGACATAGGCTCCTGATGACTAGTTGTTTTAAAGTTTTAAGTTCGCATACGGCGCTCAGCTCTGAGCATTAGTGATGTCGCGAATAGTTCGCCGGCGAATAGTTCCCGGCGAACATAGCTTGTTCGCGTTCGCTGCGGCGGGCGAACATATGCGATGTTCGATCCGCCCCCTATTCGTCATCATTGAGTAAACTTTGACCCTGTATCTCACAGTCTGCAGACACATTTCAGCCAATCAGCAGCATACACTCCCTCACAGACCCTCCCAGCTCCTGGACAGCAGCCATTTTAGATTCATTCTGATCCTGCATTCTTAGTGAGAGGAGGGATAGTGTAGCTGCTGCTGATTTTATAGGGAAATTGATAGCTAGGCTAGTGTATTCAGTGTCCACTACAGTCCTGAAGGACTCATCTGATCTCTGCTGTAAGGACAGCACCCCAAAAAGCCCTTTTTAGGGATAGAACATCTTTTTTTTTTTTACTGTGAAACATCAGTCTGCTAGTGTAATCTAATTGCAGTTGCCTGCCTGCAGTGCCACCACTCATATCTGTTGTAACAGTAGTGTAAATTTTGTAAAAAAAACTTTTTTGACTGTGAAACATCAGTCTGCTAGTGTAATCTAATAGCAGTTGCCTGCCTGCCAGCGTGTGTGCCAGGCCCACTTGCCAACTAGTGCCACCACTCATATCTGTTGTAACAATAGTGAAAATTTTAAAGAAATAAACTTTTTTGACTGTGAAACATCAGTCTGCTAGTGTAATCTAATAGCAGTTGTCTGCCTGCCAGCGTGTGTGTCAGGCCCACTTGGTATCCAACCTTGTGCAAATGGGGAGTTTGCGGTTGTGCAAATGGACTGTTTGCGGTTGTTTGCTGTGCGTTAAACGGGGATTTTAGTCTGTCACTGTGAAGCGGGCGTAACCCTTACATTAAGAAAGGCAAGTGAAGGCACCGGATAATTTTCAAATGACAAGTGTCCTTTATTCAAAGTGTTAAGAACAAACGGAGAAACACAGGAAAAAGCAATAAACCTCTAGGGCTTGGTGGAGTAGTGGTCACCCACGTACCCTAATGCTGATGCGTTTTGGCAAATGCCGTAGTCGTAGCTGAAGGGTGAAAGCTTGGCCTTTAATTTAAAAGAACAGATCACCTGTGATAGGTTAAAATCAAGTGCTACGTGGGTAATACACACCTCCACCTGTAAGTCAAAAGACCGCCCTATTTTAGGATGTTAACACCTCAATATCAACTTTATAATAACAAATCCACATGAGTATATATACATAGATAACAGTATTGTAAATACTTAAATGTTATTATATTCAATCACATATTTAAACATATCCTGCTGTATATTTCTACATAAGGAAAAAGAACAAAAAATGAAACTGAAAATGACACTCGTCTGCATAGTTTAAACAGCATTTGTACTGATTCAATTCTACATAGATAGCATTATTTGGCTGACTGTAAATGATTCCATAGTATAAATGCAACCCTATGCATGGCGTGTGTTTTTATTGGAAGAAATCTAGAGGTTGAATTATATAATATCTGTTGAGTTTCAATTGATATTATAATAATAAAAATAATAATAAAATAGGTGAACATGAATGGGGACTATGTGTAAGGGAACTTACCCTATCATATATGGTGAGTTAAATACGGAGGGAACAACTAACTACAACTATATATATATACCATAGTATAGTGCTGTGTCTTTCAAAAAGAGAGATACACAGGCTAACATCAGAAATTGATCAAGTCATATTCAGAGTTAAGCCCATTGGGCATCCTGGTGTGTAGCCTGTGTATCCAAAACACCTCCCTCTTAAGAAGCAAGTTATCCCTATCACATATTGTTTGTATTTACAACTTCAATAATTGTCCATGACAATGTCCCTGGATCCTTGTTGTGTTTAACCTTAAAATGATTTACCAGGGGGTGGTTAGTTTGCCCCTCTTAATGTCATTTATATGTTCCCTTATCCTAGTCCTGACCTGTCTAGACGTTTGTCCTGTATATTGAATGTCACATGAGTCACAATTGAGGAGATAAACTGCATATGTTGACCTACAATTAAAAAGAGCTCTATGTGCAAACGTTTCACCAGAATATGCGCTTCTGAACATATTGCCCAATTTTACATGTCCACATGCTATGCAGTTGGTATAGCTACATTTGTAAACTCCTTTGTAACTTAACCAGGAGGATACACTAGTTTCATCCTGTTTCAATTGTGTAGGGGCTACATAATTGCCTATGGTTTTACCTCTTTTGAAAGCGAATCTCACCTTTTGTGAGGCAATCTGCACAAGGTCATCATCTGCCCTCAGCAGTGTCATGTGTCTGCGTATAATATTACATATCTGGTAATATTGCCTGCTAAACTGAGTCACAAAGGTTAACTGTTCAGATTTCGCATCACATTCTATGGGTTTGTCTCTAAGCAATTTGGCTCTCTCAATAGCCCTTACTTCCTCCCGGGCCCTGACAATATCCTGTTTGGGGTAACACCTCTCAAGGAATTTTTCATATAATTCCATTTCATGTTTAGAATGTTCGCTATCCCGGGTACATTTCTTTTTTACCCTACTAAATTTTCCTTTCAGTACTGACTTGAAAACCTGTTTAGGATGACTACTCTGAGCGTGTAATAGGGTATTCCTAGTTATAGGTTTTCTGTAAAGCTCTACCCTTACATGCTCTGTCCCCTCACCATGAAGGGTGACATCCAAAAAGTTTATCTTAGAAAGTCCAAACTCATGGGTAAATTGTAGGCTGGCATCATTGATATTTAAACGCCCTACAAATTCCCGTGCTTCATCCAGGCTACCATCCCATATAAAGAGCAAGTCGTCTATATAACGACGGTAATAAACGATTTTGCCCCTGTGTTTGTTTAAATCTCCAAAGATGTGGCACAGCTCCCACCAACCAATGTATAGGTTGGCGTAAGAGGGAGCAAATTTTGCTCCCATGGCCGTGCCACATCTCTGGAGATAAAAAACACGTTCAAACACAAAAAAGTTATGGGTGAGTAGGAATTCAGTGGCTCTAAGAACAAATCTGATGAATTCATCACTATATTCAGTAGATCTCCTTATAAAGAAGGATATGGCCTCTAGACCAGAGCTATGCGGAATGGACAAATATAATGACTTAACATCAACTGATAACCAGCCATAGCCCTCCTTCCAAGGGATCGCTTCTACCTCTTTGAGCAGCTGTTTGGTGTCTCTAAGGTGGCTAAGAAGTTCCCCCACCAGGGGTTATAAGAGAGAATCTAACCATTTAGATAAAGGTTCCAACATTGAGTCAATCCCACTGATGATGGGTCTACCCTCGACATTCTCCAAAGTCTTGTGCACCTTTGGGAGAAGGTTGAAGGTAGGAATCCTAGGGTTTCTGGCATACAAAAAGTCACAAGTGCCATCATCGAAAAAAAAACCCTTCTTTCCCATCATCAATCAGGTGTGAGAGTTCTTTTTGAAATCTAGAAGTAGGGACAAAATCCAGTTTAGTATATTGTTTGGGGTCATTAAGTTGCCGGAGAGCCTCCTTGTTAAAGAACTCCCTATCCATTAGAACAACAGACCCTCCCTTATCTGCTGCCCTCACCACCAGATTTTTATTCTCACTTAAGTCCTTAAGTGCAGCTTTCTCTTTACTGCTAAGGTTACCTTTTGCTCCAAGTCTAGTGGTGTATGCCAATTTGGTCAAATCATCCTCCACCCTTTTCTGGAATTTTTCCAGAGTGGGAACCCTTGACTGAATAGGGTAGAATTTGGATACACCCCTAAATCTGGGACCAATGGCACCTGTGTGGGTGGGATCAATGTCTACACTGTTACTTTCCCTTTGTAATGTCTCTAAACCCACCACGTCACAACATTCCTCAATGGTTAAATCAGTTCTTATTTCTTTGGCTGAGTCCCCTATAAAAACACCTTCAACCGAGCAATTGTTGAAATGCTTTTTTAATGTTAATGACCTGATAAGTTTATTTACATCCAATAACGTGGCAAATAAGTCAAAATCATCAGTGGGTACAAAGTTAAGTCCCAACCCAAGAACCTTCTCCTCAACTTTACTCAATGTGTGGCTAGAAAGATTAATTACCGGTGTCAATTGTACTTAATGCCCTGATGTCTCCTCCTTGTTGAGAATCTTGTTTTTAAGTCTTCTCCACCTCTTCCCCCCCCCCCTTCTTGTCCTATGGGGGGTCTGGAAAAAACCTGTTCAATCTCTCCCCTTTCCCTTTCCACAATAGTGGCAATACCGGGTGTAGGGGTTTCATTTACCCTATCTAGATCCTGGTATCTAGATTGCCTGCCCCTTCCTCTCCCTCTGCCACCCATGTTAGTGTGTACCGGGGTGGGAATGGTGTCCCTAGTTTTATTGGTGATAACTAAAGGGACCTGTGTGTTCTCATCACCTGAGGAGGCTCCAGTATTACAATCTTCCTAAGATTCTACCTCACTGTCAGAAAAGGTAACCTTTTTAGGTGTATGCTGACCCTTCTTAGCTCCCTGCCCTTGAGATTTGTTTTTATTATCTCTCTTAAATTTATAAGTAAGTGACCTTTGTTTTTTATTCCAAATATAAATTCTGTTGTTATCATAGTCACTTTGGTCTCTAAGGTATTTTTCGTGTTTTATTTCCATAATGTTACTTTTAGCCTCATTCAAAGAGCTCCTCAAAATACTATCATACTGTGCATATTTAATACATGTGCTGCGTATGCTTAACTCAGACTGTAACAGCTCAATATCAACAGTTATACCCTGAAGCAATTTTTTCTTATAATTAATAAGCATATTAATAAGGCTTATAGAACAGAACAGTCTGTCAATATGGCATTCCATGCAGCAATGAATTCCACATCCTCCACAGGAAAGGTAGGAAACTTAGGCCTAGATTTGGAGTTTGGCGGTAGCCGTGAAAACCAGCGTTAGAGGCTCCTAACGCTGGTTTTAGGCTACCGCCGGTATTTGGAGTAATTTAAAAAAGGGTCTAACGCTCACTTTTCAGCTGCGACTTTTCCATACCACAGATCCCCTTACGTTATTTGCGTATCCTATCTTTTCAATGGGATCTTTCTAACTCCGGTATTTAGAGTCGTGGCTGAAGTGAGCGTTAGAAATCTAACGACAAAACTCCAGCCGCAGAAAAAAGTCAGGAGTTAAGAGCTTTCTGGGCTAACGCCGGTTCATAAAGCTCTTAACTACTGTACTCTAAAGTACACTAACACCCATAAACTATAATTAATAGTTGGAGCAATGGCACTACATACGGATAAACTCCCCAATAACTACACAGTGGTAGATTTTAATCGTTAGTAGTTTCGTATTGTATTAATATTAAACGGGAGGGGTGCTTCGCATGAATTAGATGTGCAAAAGAAATTGTGGCGATGCAAGAAAGAATCCCACTACAGAATGCGAGAATAGCACTCACTATCCTGACTGAAAGGCGAAATTTCTCTTGTGAAGTTAAAACATAACTTTTAATCACTTACAGTTAAAAAAAGGGGGGGGGGATTTATTTACAATAAAAACTAGGGATAGAATCGTCACTGCTGGAGTACCTTAATAATAGATAATTACTAATAGGCCTCTGAGGTATGATAGCCAAAGTAAATATTAAGGTATTATCAACAATAAGTTTAATAATAAGCAAGTGGGTAACAGTGGATTAGGTGGTCGAGAGGTCAAGGTTAATTATTAGAGAAACCAAAAGAAGGTACTCTATAAATGTGAGTCTAGGTAATCAAGAAAAATGGTTTACTGTCTGGCCACGGTGGGTATTGTACTTGATATTAGAACATGATGATAGAGGACATGTAAATCAATAAAAGGGGTATATACATGGGATAAATATGTAGTGATTCAACACGTGTGTGGTTGCGCTGACGTTTTATCAGCAGTAATAACTTTATTAAATATTCACATTGTATATTCCTTTATTGTACATCCTATATATTTGGTAAACAGCAATCATCTATTTTGTGAGTCTGTCTACATAGTAACAGGTCTGCTAATGGATGCTATTAGTTAGAGTTCTCTCTAAATATTAGAGTCCTGATGAATAAATATGCATTGACATAATATACCTAAGGTAGAAAGTTCCCAATCTCTCAATATAGAGACTATTGCTTATAAAATTCTAGCAAGTAGCTGCAGGTTGTCCCTTACACTTCCCCAGTCAAATGAGTAATAAATGTATAACTACGTTATGCAATTGCAAGTCTCAAGTAAGTTATTATTATTGATTTCATCTACATATGACTTGGAGGATAAGGTGAAATTGTGTGTCTGAATAGTTACTTAAATAAAGTTGCTACTAGAAAAATGGGCAATATAGTATCATGTGTACACGAGATTACTTTCTACTTGGGCTATTTGTTCATATAATGATGGCAAAGACTCAATATTTGAATAGTTAGTTCTGTCCGTTCACTGTAATAACAGCTAGGTAAAGACAGTGATGTTTAGCATATAGTAGAATGGGTATTATTTGTTATGAAGCATTCATCTGCTAATGATTACAACTTAAATAGCAAGCTTATTGATCTAGCTAGTCCTGTCCGTTTGATAAAGCCCTATACGGGCGAAACGCGTCAGGTGTTAGACCTAGAGCTGTAGGGAGCTCTTTTTTAAAAATAGGATAGAAATCAATCTGTTGGTTAACCTCTTTAACTACTAAACAAGTGGGGGGACCGGTGGTTTTACCGGACGGCTGCGGTATCTCAAACAATAGTCTATTTCCGCTACTGTCATTACTCAGGAGCTGATATTAAAACTGACTAATTGTATAGTCATAGCATTAGTTACAAAAACAGCATATCATAACAGTAGAGCAAAGTACAATATATCATATTTGGAGCTTGCCTATCAGTAATACTCAGTTTGTTCAAACAATTACAGCAAACGGTTACCTTTATATCTCAATCTAATTTTGTTACTTAAACCAGCACGTACAGAGGAATGTAACTTACGATATTACAGCTAGATAAATAAGTTTGCAACTTAATTTGTAATTATCGGCACACGAGTGCTTTATATTCAATTATATTTATTCTACTATATGCTAAATACCCCTGTCTTTACCATAGCTGTTATCACAGTGAACGGACAGGACTAGCTAGATCAATAAGCTTGCTATTTAAGTTGTAATCATTAGCAGATGAATGCTTCATAACAAATAATACCCATTCTACTATATGCTAAACATCACTGTCTTTACCTAGCTGTTATTACAGTGAACGGACAGAACTAACTATTCAAATATTGAGTCTTTGCCATCATTATATGAACAAATAGCCCAAGTAGAAAGTAATCTCGTGTACACATGATACTATATTGCCCCTTTTTCTAGTAGCAACTTTATTTAAAGGGACAGTATACACTCATTTTCATATAACTGCATGTAATAGACACTACTATAAAGAATAATATGCACAGATACTGATATAAAAATCCAGTATAAAATGGTTTAAAAACTTACTTAGAAGCTGTCACTTTGGCTCTGTTGAAAAGGTAGCTGGAAAGCCCACTGCAAGTGGCAAATAAGACCCCCCCCCTTCTTTTGCATATGAAAAGACCCTTTACACAAACAGGAGCAACCTGGAGAAGGTAGCTGACAGTATTCACATAAAACTTTGGGGGTTGGTTAGGAGTCTGAAAATCAGAGCAATGTTATTTAAAAATAAGCAAAACTATACATTAATTAAAAAAAACTTTATGGGCTATATAAATAGATTATCTACAAAACATTTATGCAAAAAAAAAATTAGTGTATAATGTTCCTTTAAGTAACTATTCAGACACACAATTTCACCTTATCCTCCAAGTCATATTTAGATGAAATCAATAATAATAACTTACTTGAGACTTGCAATCGCATAACGTAGTTATACATTTATTACTCATTTGACTGGGGAAGTGTAAGGGACAACCTGCAGCTACTTGCTAGAATTTTATAAGCAATAGTCTCTTTATTGAGAGATTGGGAACTTTCTACCTTAGGTATATTATGTCAATGCATATTTATTCATCAGGACTCTAATATTTAGAGAGAACTCTAACTAATAGCATCCATTAGCAGACCTGTTACTATATAGACAGACTCACAAAATAGATGATTGCTGTTTACCAAATATATAGGATGTACAATAAAGGAATATACAATGTGAATATTTAATAAAGTTATTACTGCTGATAAAACGTCAGCGCAACCACACACGTGTTGAATCACTACATATTTATCCCATGTATATACCCCTTTTATTGATTTACATGTCCTCTATCATCATGTTCTAATATCAAGTACAATACCAACCGTGGCCAGACAGTAAACCATTTTTCTTGATTACCTAGACTCACATTTATAGAGTACCTTCTTTTGGTTTCTCTAATAATTAACCTTGACCTCTCGACCACCTAATCCACTGTTACCCACTTGCTTATTATTAAACTTATTGTTGATAATACCTTAATATTTACTTTGGCTATCATACCTCAGAGGCCTATTAGTAATTATCTATTATTAAGGTACTCCAGCAGTGACGATTCTATCCCTAGTTTTTATTGTAAATAAATTCCCCCCCCCCCTTTTTTTAACTGTAAGTGATTAAAAGTTATGTTTTAACTTCACAAGAGAAATTTCGCCTTTCAGTCAGGATAGTGAGTGCTATTCTCGCATTCTGTAGTGGGATTCTTTCTTGCATCGCCACAATTTCTTTTGCATAACACCCATAAACTACCTATGTACCCCTAAACCGAGGTCCCCCCACATCGCCGCCACTCGATTAAATTTTTTTAACCCCTAATCTGCCGACCGCCACCTACGTTATACTTATGTACCCCTAATCTGCTGCCCCTAACACCTCCGACCCCTATATTATATTTATTAACCCCTAACCTGCCCCCCACAACGTCCCCACCAGCTACCTACAATAATTAACCCCTAATCTGCCGACCGCCACCTACGTTATCCTTATGTACCCCTAATCTGCTGCCCCTAACACCGCCGACCCCTATATTATATTTATTAACCCCTAATCTGCCCCCCTCAACGTCGCCTCCACCTGCCTACACTTATTAACCCCTAATCTGCCGAGCGGACCTGAGCGCTACTATAATAAAGTTATTAACCCCTAATCCGCCTCACTAACCCTATAATAAATAGTATTAACCCCTAATCTGCCCTCCCTAACATCGCCGACACCTAACTTCAATTATTAACCCCTAATCTGCCGACTGGAGCTCACCGCTAACTTTGTAATTATTTTAACCAGGTACAATAGCTATTAAATAGTTAAGAACTATTTAATAGCTAAAATAGTTAAAATAATTACAAATTTACCTGTAAAATAAATCCTAACCTAAGTTACAATTAAACCTAACACTACACTATCAATAAATTAATTAAATAAAATACCTATAATTATCTACAATTAAACCTAACACTACACTATCAATAAATAAATTAAATACAATTCCTACAAATAAATACAATGAAATAAACTAACTAAAGTACAAAAAATAAAAAGAACTAAGTTACAAAAAATAAAAAAATATTTACAAACATTAGAAATATATTACAACAATTTTAAACTAATTACACCTACTCTAAGCCCCCTAATAAAATAACAAAGCCCCCAAAATAAAAAAATGCCCTACCCTATTCTAAATTACTAAAGTTCAAAGCTCTTTTACCTTACCAGCCTTGAACAGGGCCCTTTGCGGGGCATGCCCCAAGAAGTTCACCTCTTTTGCCTGTAAAAAAAAACATACAATACCCCCCCCAACATTACAATCCACCACCCACATACCCCTAATCTAACCCAAACCCCCCTTAAATAAACCTAACACTAAGCCCCTGAAGAACTCCCTACCTTGAGTCGTCTTCACCCAGCCGAGCCAAATTCTTCATCCAAGCGGAGCAAGAAGAGGTCCTCCATCCGGTAGAAGTCTTCATCCAAGCGGGGCAGAAGAGGTCTTCCATCCGATTGAAGTCTTCATCCAAGAGGCATCTTCTATCGTCATCCATCCGGAGTGGAGCGGCAGCATCCTGAAGACCTCCGACGCGGAACATCCACGGCAGCATCCTGAAGACCTCCGACGCGGAACATCCATCCTGGCCAACGACTGAACGACGAATGACGGTTCCTTTAAATGACGTCATCCAAGATGGCGTCCCTCGAATTCCGATTGGCTGATAGGATTCTATCAGCCAATCGGAATTAAGGTAGGAATATTCTGATTGGCTGATGGAATCAGCCAATCAGAATCAAGTTCAATCCGATTGGCTGATCCAATCAGCCAATCAGATTGAGCTTGCATTCTATTGGCTGTTCCGATCAGCCAATAGAATGCAAGCTCAATCTGATTGGCTGATTCAATCAGCCAATCAGATTTTTCCTACCTTAATTCCGATTGGCTGATAGAATCCTATCAGCCAATCGGAATTTGAGGGATGCCATCTTGGATGATGTCATTTAAAGGAACCGTCATTCGTCGTTCAGTCGTCGGCCAGGATGGATGTTCCGCGTCGGAGGTCTTCAGGATGCTGCCGCTCCTCTCCGGATGGATGACGATAGAAGATGCCTTTTGGATGAAGACTTCAATCGGATGGAAGACCTCTTCTGCCCCGCTTGGATGAAGACTTCTACCGGATGGAGGACCTCTTCTTGCTCCGCTTGGATGAAGAATTTGGCTCGGCTGAGTGAAGATGACTCAAGGTAGGGAGATCTTCAGGGGCTTAGTGTTAGGTTTATTTAAGGGGGGTTTGGGTTAGATTAGGGGTATGTGGGTGGTGGGTTGTAATGTTGGGGGGGGGTGCCCCGCAAAGGGCCCTATTCAGGGCTGGTAAGGTAAAAGAGCTTTGAACTTTAGTAATTTAGAATAGGGTAGGGCATTTTTTTATTTTGGGGGGCTTTGTTATTTTATTAGGGTGCTTAGAGTAGGTGTAATTAGTTTAAAATTGTTGTAATATATTTCTAATGTTTGTAAATATTTTTTTATTTTTTGTAACTTAGTTCTTTTTTATTTTTTGTACTTTAGTTAGTTTATTTCATTGTATTTATTTGTAGGTATTGTATTTAATTAATTTATTGATAGTGTAGTGTTAGGTTTAATTGTAGATAATTATAGGTATTTTATTTAATTAATTTATTGATAGTGTAGTGTTAGGTTTAATTGTAACTTAGGTTAGGATTTATTTTACAGGTAAATTTTTAATTATTTTAACTATTTTAGCTATTAAATAGTTCTTAACTATTTAATAGCTATTGTACCTGGTTAAAATAAATACAAAGTTACCTGTAAAATAAATATTAATCCTAAAATAGCTATAATATAATTATAATTTATATTGTAGCTATATTAGGATTTATTTTACAGGTAAGTATTTATCTTTAAATAGGAATAATTTATTTAATAAGAGTTAATTAATTTCGTTAGATTAAAATTATATTTAATTTAGGGGGGTGTTAGTGTTAGGGTTAGACTTAGCTTTAGGGGTTAATACATTTATTAGAATAGCGGTGAGCTCCAGTCGGCAGATTAGGGGTTAATAATTGAAGTTAGGTGTCGGCGATGTTAGGGAGGGCAGATTAGGGGTTAATACTATTTATTATAGGGTTAGTGAGGCGGATTAGGGGTTAATAACTTTATTATAGTAGCGCTCAGGTCCGGTCGGCAGATTAGGGGTTAATAAGTGTAGGCAGGTGGAGGCGACGTTGTGGGGAGCAGATTAGGGGTTAATAAATATAATATAGGGGTCGGCGGTGTTAGGGGCAGCAGATTAGGGGTACATAGGGATAATGTAAGTAGCGGCGGTTTACGGAGCGGCAGATTAGGGGTTAAAAATAATATACAGGGGTCATTGATAGCGGGGGCGGCTGAATAGGGGTTAATAAGTGTAAGGTTAGGGGTGTTTAGACTCGGGGTACATGTTAGAGTGTTAGGTGCAGACGTAGGAAGTGTTTCCCCATAGGAAACAATGGGGCTGCGTTAGGAGCTGAACGTGGCTTTTTTGCAGGTGTTAGGTTTTTTTTTAGCTCTAACAGCCCCATTGTTTCCTATGGGGGAATCGTGCACGAGCACGTTTTTGAGGCTGGCCGCGTCCGTAAGCAACTCTGGTATCGAGAGTTGCAGTTGCATTAAATATGCTCTACGCTCCTTTTTTTGGAGCCTAACGCAGCCATTCTGTGGACTCTCAATACCAGAGTTATTTTAAAGGTGCGGCCAGAAAAAAGCCAGCGTTAGCTACGCGGGTCGTTACCGACAAAACTCTAAATCTAGCCGTTAGTGATCCGTAGACCTCTAGGTATGATGCCCAGGCTAAGATACTTTTGTAAAGTCCAAATGTCCCATTTGAGACGACACTCCTTAATCAACAAAGATTGATTAAGTGACTATGATAACAACAGAATTTATATTTGGAATAAAAAACAAAGGTCACTTACTTATAAATTTAAGAGAGATAATAAAAACAAATCTCAAGGGCAGGGAGCTAAGAAGGGTCAGCATACACCTAAAAAGGTTACCTTTTCTGACAGTGAGGTAGAATCTCAGGAAGATTGTAATACTGGAGCCTCCTCAGGTGATGAGAACACACAGGTACCTTTAGTTATCACCAATAAAACTAGGGACACCATTCCCACCCCGGTACACACTAACATGGGTGGCAGAGGGAGAGGAAGGTGCAGGCAATCTAGATACCAGGATCTGGATAGGGTAAATGAAACCCCTACACCCGGTACTGCCACTATTGTGGAAAGGGAAAGGGGGAGAGATTGAACAGGTTTTTTCCAGACCCCCCATAGGACAAGAAGGGGGGGAAGAGGTGGAGAACACTTAAAAACAATATTCTCAACAAGGAGGAGACATCAGGGCAGGAAGTACAATTGACACCGGTAATTAATCTTTCTAACCACACATTGAGTAAAGTTGAGGAGAAGGTTCTTGGGTTGGGACTTAACTTTGTACCCACTGATGATTTCGACTTATTTGCCACAATATTGGATGTAAATAAACTTATCAGGTCACTAACATTAAAAAAGCATTTCAAGAATTGCTCGGTTGAAGGTGTTTTTATAGGGGATTCAGCCAAAGAAATAAGAACTGATTTAACCTTTGAGGAATGTTGTGACATGGTGGGTTTAGAGACATTACAAAGGGAAAGTAACAGTGTAGACATTGATCCCACCCACACAGGTGCCATTGGTCCCAGATTTAGGGGTGTATCCAAATTCTACCCTATTCAGTCAAGGGGTCCCACTCTGGAAAAATTCCAGAAAAGGGTGGAGGATGATTTGACCAAATTGGCATACACCACTAGACTTGGAGCAAAAGGTAACCTTAGCAGTAAAGAGAAAGCTGCACTTAAGGACTTAAGTGAGAATAAAAATCTGGTGGTGAGGGCAGCAGATAAGGGAGGGTCTGTTGTTCTAATGGATAGGGAGTTCTTTAACAAGGAGGCTCTCCGGCAACTTAATGACCCCAAACAATATACTAAACTGGATTTTGACCCTACTTCTAGATTTCAAAAAGAACTCTCACACCTGATTGATGATGGGAAAGAAGGGTTTTTTTTCGATGATGGCACTTGTGACTTTTTGTATGCCAGAAACCCTAGGATTCCTACCTTCAACCTTCTCCCAAAGGTGCACAAGACTTTGGAGAATGCTGAGGGCAGACCCATCATCAGTGGGATTGACTCAATGTTGGAACCTTTATCTAAATGGTTAGATTCTCTCTTACAACCCCTGGTGGGGGAACTTCTTAGCCACCTTAGAGACACCAAACAGCTGCTCAAAGAGGTAGAAGTGATCCCTTGGAAGGAGGGCTATGGCTGGTTATCAGTTGATGTTAAGTCATTATATTCGTCCATTCCGCATAGCTCTGGTCTAGAGGCCATATCCTTCTTTCTAAGTAGATCTACTGAATATAGTGATGAATTCATCAGATTTGTTCTTAGAGCCACTGAATTCCTACTCACCCATAACTTTTTTGTGTTTGAACGTGTTTTTTTATCTCCAGAGATGTGGCACGGCCATGAGAGCAAAATTTGCTCCCTCTTACGCCAACCTATACATGGCTGTGCCACATCTTTGGAGATTTAAACAAACACAGGGGCAAAATCGTTTATTACTGTCGTTATATAGACGACTTGCTCTTTATATGGGATGGTAGCCTGGATGAAGCACGGGAATTTGTAGGGCGTTTAAATAACATTGATGCCAGCCTACAATTTACCCATGAGTTTGGACTTTCTAAGATAAACTTTTTGGATGTCACCCTTCATGGTGAGGAGACAGAGCATGTAAGGGTATAGCTTTACAGAAAACCTATAACTAGGAATACCCTATTACACGCTCAGAGTAGTCATCCTAAACAGGTTTTCAAGTCAGTACTGAAAGGACAATTTAGTAGGGTAAAAAGGAACTGTACCCGGGATAGCGAACATTCTAAACATGAAATGGAATTATATGAAAAATTCCTTGAGAGGGGTTACCCAAAACAGGATATTGTCAGGGCCCGGGAGGAAGTAAGGGCTATTGAGAGAGCCAAATTGCTTAGAGACAAACCCATAGAATGTGATGCGAAATCTAAACAGTTAACCTTTGTGACTCAGTTTAGCAGGCAATATTACCAGATATGTAATATTATACGCAGACACATGACACTGTTGAGGGCAGATGATGACTTTGTGCAGATTGCCTCACAAAAGGTGAGATTCGCTTTCAAAAGATGTAAAACCATAGGCAATTATGTAGCCCCTACACAATTGAAACAGGATGAAACTAGTGTATCCTCCTGGTTAAGTTACAAAGGAGTTTACAAATGTAGCTATACCAACTGCATAGCATGTGGACATGTAAAATTGGGCAATATGTTCAGAAGCGCATATTCTGGTGAAACGTTTGCACATAGAGCGCTTTTTAATTGTAGGTCAACATATGCAGTTTATCTCCTCAATTGTGACTCATGTGACATTCAATATACAGGACAAACGTCTAGACAGGTCAGGACTAGGATAAGGGAACATATAAATGACATTAAGAGGCGCAAACTAACCACCCCCCTGGTAAATCATTTTAAGGTTAAACACAACAAGGATCCAGGGACATTGTCATGGACAATTATTGAAGTTGTAAATACAAACAATAGGAGGGGTGATAGGGATAACTTGCTTCTTAAGAGGGAGGTGTTTTGGATACACAGGCTACACACCAGGATGCCCAATGGGCTTAACTCTGAATATGACTTGATCAATTTCTGGTGTTAGCCTGTGTATCTCTCTTTTTGAAAGACACAGCACTATACTATGGTATATATATATATATATATATATATATATATA